>NW_020664446.1:3070278-3085146 GCF_002925995.2 Terrapene triunguis | reverse complement strand
ACACACACACACACACACACACACACACACACACACACACACACACCAGAGAGAGAGTCAGGATTTACCATCCAAGGTAATACTCCTATAGACTGCAATGGGATTAAGAGCAGGGCCCAATAGTTCTGACTGCAAATAGTTTCCTCCCTACTCATCCAAGCGGAAGAGTATTTGGATGGGGTGTGCGTTAGGGACAATGCAGGTTTGTGCGTCAGGAACAATGCAGGTTTGTGCCTGTGCCATTAAAGGAAAGCATCTCAACGTCTGTAGTGAATTATACTTTACAAAAATCAATCCATCAATCAGGCCCTACTGTCTCTGATGAATTGGCGGTGGCGCAGAACTGATTGGGGTAATTTTGTTAAGGTTCCTAACGCGCAGGGCCGCTCCTGTCCCATTTGGAAGCTGATGTAAAGCTGTCCTACCCGTGATCTTCTCTCTGTTTGGGAAAACAAGTTGTGTTGGAGTTTGTGTTTCGGTGCAACGGTCCGCTGGTGTGTGTGTGAGGGACTAATTCTGTGTGGGCGAGAGACACAATCATTGTGAGAGGGGGGTGCTGCGTGTAGTTTTACCTGGCTTTGGCGCAAAAGGGTCTCACTTTACGCGCTGGCCATTTCAACCCAATAGACATCCCGAGCCCAGGGGCGAGTCTGTAGCCAGGCTGATTAGATCTGCTGCCCGGAAAAGCAAACTCAATGTCCCTTGGCCAAGCGGGACCGTCTCACGGACAAGACTCAACTCACAGCAACAACTGGCCCCGGGAGAAGCCAGGGTCTGAAAACCCTTCTCTCGAGCTGCGGAGATCCCAGCCGCTGAGAGGGGACAGCTGGTGTCCAAAGGGGATCCAGGGTGGATCCCTTCGAGGGCGGAGATCCCCGGCTTGGGACGGCCACGTTAATAACACGCGCTCCGTGGGCAAACACGTCCAGTCCCATTACAATTACCCCCTTACGCAGATCGCTGTCAATGAGCAGGCGCTGGGGTAGGAGGCAGATGGCCCGGGACTAGCCGTCTGCAGAGAGGCGCTTCGGAAAACGCAAAAAAACCCTGGGCCCCTTTCCTGGCTCATACGAAAGTCGGTGATTGTTGAGCTTGGCCAGCCAGCAGGTCGGGAGCAGTCTGGGGACAGAATGGCTTTAAAAATGCCCAGGGAACCGCTGGCGGACGCCTCTGGCTGGCTGCAGTGAGTTTAGCCCGCTGGAGCTACCTTTGCGTTTGGGTCGACCCAAACAGGGGCCTCGCTTTGAACTACTTACACACGTGCTTTTAATTGCCAAAAGTCGCCTTCAGAACTCTCTCTCCCACCTCCCCGTGTGGCGGCACTTACAGTCTCTGTACAAGCAGCATTCAAGCGATCCCCATAGTCAGCACAAGCCCAGTGGGGTTTAGCTGTGTACCCCTCTTCTTTGGGTTATTCGCAGAGGTTGGCACATATGACTGGTTCACTCAAATCAAGGGAGCATTGGTTTGGGGTCCATCTTCATGCATCCAGTGGGATGAAATCTTTCTATTACCCCTCACTCCGCAGGGTCCCAGCTGGGAGTCCCGGGGTAATGGTTAGGGTGTAAATAATCGGATTGATAATTTAGTTACAGAAGGGAAAGGCGAGTCACTTCTACAGTACATCGCGGGTGCCCGAGATAAACATTTCACATATAATATGAATTATTTATTTCTATTTATACAAACGACACATGCTATTATATATATCCTCTGTGCATCCGCTCTCACATTGTATTATGTGTGTAGATTTCCAAGAACAAATCTATCTCCATACACACCCAGCATCTATCTATCTATCTATCTATCTATCTATCTATCCATCCCCATCCACCCCATCTATCTATCTATCTATCTATCTATCCTTCATACACCCCCTCTATCTATCTATCTATCTATCTATCTCTTTTGTAAGTCTTCTGCCTAATATTTTGTTCTGTATTTAGATTTCTACAAACAACAGCAGATTTCTATATGAAAATCTAAATACCGAATACAATACTGGAGACCGGTGTCTACAGGGCCAGCGATCCAGGCACGAGATAGCTCAGTTTTACATGTTTCTGCCCCCTCCGCTCCTCAGACTTTGGAAAAAGAAAGGAGCCCCCCCTCCCCGGCCCTTCTCGCCCAGCCATTGCAACTCCAGCGCCGTTTAAGCGTTTACCTTCTTTGTCTGGGCACGAGGTGCTTTGCACAATGGCAGCGAAATACCTGCGGCTGTTTCACGTGGTGGCGGAAAGGCCCGCGTGTCCGTGACCCTCTCCCCGGGCTGGGTGGGAGGGACGAGAACTACACCAGAGGGGGGTGCGGGGGGGTCTGTGGATGCTTAGAGAAAACGTGAGCTAGTCGAGTGCACAAAGAAACGGCCGGCAGTTGCAGGCTGCCTCCTTTGCGCCTTAGCTGGGGTGACTTGACTTTATAAGGCTCTGGCTAGCCTGGGTTTTTTGGGCTCTGAACGAAACTCCTTTTCTCCTCTCTCTCTCTCTTCCCTGACTGTCATTCACTCAGCTGCTCTCAGGATCCAGCCAATGGAGACCCAGGGCCTAGAAGCACCAGGCCTTTTGGTAACATGATTGATGCCCTCGCAGCCGAGGCAGAGTCCAGACGCGCGCTCGCACTCACCCATTCTCTCCCAAATCTCCGCTCTCGCTTCTTTCCAACCCCGTCTTTTCCCCCCACTTCCAGCCTCCTCGGAGGCTTTGGGGAGAAGCGAAGCGAAACCGGAGCGGCACGCGGTGTAAATCTCTTCCCTGATCCGGCCCCGGCCTGGAGCAGGGGCCCCACCTTTTCTGTTGTGTAGGGGGATTAGGAGCGGCAGCATGGATCATATAGGGGCTCACCACCTCCACCAGAACCACGCCGAGCCCATCAGCTTTGGAATCGACCAGATCCTCAACAACCCGGACCAAGGCAGCTGCATGATCTCCGGCTCCCGGCTGCAAGACTCCTCCGACTACGGCTTGAGCTGCATCGTCAGCAGCGCCTACAACACCATGACGGGCAGTTACGGGGCGAACGGCGGCTCGGCCGGGGCTTACCCGGGCGCCTGCAGCATGGCTTCCCTGCCGGGCTCCTACAACGTCAACATGGGGGTGGCCATGAACGGGAACAGCCTGAGCTCGGCGGGGGGCGTGATCCGGGTGCCGGCGCACAGGCCGCTGGCTGGCGGGGGGCACCAGCCCCTCTCCACCGGGATGCCCACCGTGCCCTCGGTGAACACCATGAACAACCTCACGGGACTCACTTTCCCCTGGATGGAGAGCAACAGGCGATACACGAAAGACAGGTTCACAGGTGAGTCCCGTCCCGGCTCCCAGCGCGCTGCAGCCCGGCTCGCCTGCCTCTCTGCCCGCGCCTGTCGGGTCCCCACCACCGCTCTGCCTGGCCCACCTGGGGAGCGACAGCAGGTCCCCTCCCCGCCGCGACCGACAGAGCTGTCCCCTGGCCTCCCCTCGCTGCCCTTTGCAAGCGGCCGGGATTGGCCGAGGGATCCAGTGATTCCGGGGTGGTCACCAAGACCCCGGCCCCGCTCTGCAGGTTCCGAGCAATGGGCACAGAGAATTAGTCCCGGGCCAGCCACTGAGGCAGACAGTAATGAGGCCGAGGAGGACAGAAATACTAATATCAAAGGATGCCCCGCAATCCGTGATCCCGGTGGTGAATCCGCCTGAACGGGATTATGTATTAATTACCGGGGGGGTTGGGACCATTCCCCAAGTGCAGTTTGGCTATTGGGTGCGAAGATAGCCAAGGGAAAGCGGGGTTTAGAAATGAATCAGTCATTAGTACAGATTGGATTTGACTAAGAGAGCGGTTAGGGTCTAATAATAACAGGAAATTAACAATGGATGCGACATTTAATTCCTTTAAACTCGCCCCTAAAATAGTTGCAAAAGTTTGTTCCGGCTCAGATTTTCAGGGGGGGGTGGTTCGGTCGGGAAAGAATCGATTGTTTGGTTGTTTTTATCCGTAACTTCGCATGGAAGGAGAAGGCTACGCGCGGATTTGTTTTTAAATTGAGGGTTTAATGCAGGCACATTATTGCGGGAAGGATAGTTCATTTGTGGGCTCTAATAACAGGCAAGCCCCGAGAGGAGGGAACTGGAGTTCTCTCATTTAATGATGTCGAGGCTCCAAAAGGAAGTTCATGTGTCTATGATTTTTAACAAGTTTTTGTCCTCGTTTTTCTTCAGTGAAGATTACGGGTCAATGTCAATTTCCTCGGCGAAACTGTGTTTTTGCAGTTCCCAAGCGAGCCTAATGCATCATATAATAACGCGGCTTCCACCGGCAGGGCCGAGCAATAGATTTAAGGGCTGCTCCTTCGGTTCACTTTCGGATTCAGTGGTTTACCCCCCCCAGACCCAAAGCAGTGTCTAGTGGGCGGCGGGAGGACTGTTCGGCTGTGAACTGGGCAGCGAATCCGCCACCAAACTGAGTGTGTTGAAACGGCAGAGAAATTGTAAAATGGGAACAATCCGTCCCCTTTGAAGCAGCTCCTGGTTAATTTATACTTTCCAGTGTGATCCACTGGAGGGATTATTTTTAAATCTAATTTTGATCTGATACCAATTTACTCATATAATTAAAAATACAAACGAATGAAGTCTTTATCTACCTCCCAGGGGGGATAAGGCTTAATTTAATCATTGTTTCGAGAGCGCTTGGAGATCCTCGGGTGAAAGGCCTCTTTAGAATTGCAGAATATTTTACCTTCATTACTATTACACGGGCCAAACTCTCCTGGCCACAAGTGGAACTTTTTCCTGAGTGGGTACCGGGGGATATAATAAACTATAACTGCAAGAGGTGGAGAATTAGGCTGGTTAAAGACAGATGACTGCACCTAGAAATGTCAGTGGAAAAACGCTACACACAAGGGCTTCCCAGAGACAAAATCCCTCCCGTAGTATTATTAGTTATTATTACTGCTGAGTATTAAACTCAGCAATTCGAGACGGAGAATGTCTAACTGTTAGAAACGGGGGACAGGTTATTCCATCTGGGGTGTACTGTACCGTTTGCACTGGAATAACTCTTTGCCATGTGCCCTGGCCACTAGATATTAACCCATGTCGCAGATCTATGAGTAGTAATGGGGGGGGGGGAGTTAAATGCATGATAGATCCTAATTAGGCAACTATCACAAAAGGCCGTTTTGCCTTAAATTTACAGCAAATGTTCCCCTCTCATCTGAGTTTCCTCTGCTGTGTGGAAGGAAGGTACTGTTTAGCTTCAGGACAGTCTAGGTGCTCTGAAAGATTTAGGGGCCTGTATTTTTCCATGACGTCCCAGCCTGATTATGTTTGTGCCGGAACAGGGAGTAGGGCGTGCGTTTCTCTGCGCTGTCTCGGAAAGGGACGGTCAAAACGGGAGCTTAGTTCTAACAGCGAGCGAGAGGGGTAAGAGGCCCTGCCGAGAAGTAGACGGAAATATATGTAGACAGAAGACATTTTAGATCGCTCTAATGATAGTATTTTTCTATCTTCTCTGTGGAACGGGCGATACCCTAGTACCTCACTTCAGTGCAGGCCTAGAAATGTTTTTCCGCAACTAATAAACACAGCTACAATTTAATAAACAGCAAAACTAATTCCAGGAGCCGTTTCTGCATTTATGAGCCTCCCATCGAAATGATTTCGCTCCACTCCAGCGATTCCCGCGGCTGAGAAAGGGGGGAAGTAAACACGCGTTTGTGCTCCGTGGCAGTTGGTGCAGGATCAGATTGTAAACTTAATTTTACATCGGGACGAGGTTGGATATTCATGTTTAAAGAGAATTCTGTGGGTACGGTCAGTCCTAATTCAGGGGAAATAGATGATCAGTTATGGCAGATACTTTATTAATTGGATTAAACAGCGCGACCAAAAGGATTTAAAAAACCAAAACAAAAAAACCAGACAAAAAATCACCTTCATATATACACCATGGACTAAAGCAAATCTGAGTTGTGGAAATCTGTCAATTTCAGAGAGATGATTAATTCCACAAAGAATCGCCCCCCCCCCCACATTCGCTTTCTTAACCCAGTAGCCCGTGTTTCTGTTGCTAATGCCATTAATCGGATTTGTCACTTTCAGAGCAATCCAGGAACTTTCTCGGGGGGAGGGGGGAGTTTTCCTCTTTACATGAAATAAACAAACGCACAGAGCTGTATTTTAAACACGCGTCTGACACCGACTTCTTCCCAAGGCAGCTCTCTGAGCCTCTGGACTGACCGAGTCAATCAAGTTCCCTAGTTTGAGAAACTGCCCACGCTCCCCGTCGCGATGACAGGCAAACCGTGCCCCTGAACGACCTCCGGCTGGGCACCCCTGGGTGCTGCAGCGAATTGATCACTGTTCACCCACCCCCCGCCCCGGTGGGGCCTTTCCCGGTCTGTTTGGGCTCTTCTAGCAGCACCAGGCATCTTCCCACCGCGCATTACTAACACCCCCCCGCCCCAGGGTGAGAGCCGGGTGTGCCGTGGTAGGGTTCTGGGCTGAGGGATGTTTGTGTCTGATCAGGCCCTGGCAGAGAGGGTGTTTATTGCTGGGGAAGGTTAGGGCGGGGGGTGCTTTGCAGCATGCTATTAGCAGCTATAGCTCAGGGCAGCATGGGCCCTGGTAACCCCCCACCCCCACCCCAGGCCAGGCTCTGCCCACTAGCCTCACCTTCTCTCTGTGTGTCTGTCTCTGCTATGGCTTGTGGACCCCTCCTGATATTTTGCTGCTTGCTTCTTTGCCCCCCTCACCCCCACCCCTCGCCCCGTCTCCCACCCCAGTGGCCCTCTCACCCTTCACTGTAACACGCCGTATAGGTCACCCCTACCAGAACCGGACGCCGCCCAAGAAAAAGAAACCCCGGACGTCTTTCACCCGGCTGCAGATCTGCGAGCTGGAGAAGCGGTTCCACCGGCAGAAGTACCTGGCCTCGGCCGAGCGGGCCGCCCTGGCCAAGGCCCTCAAGATGACAGATGCCCAGGTGAAGACCTGGTTCCAGAACAGGAGGACAAAATGGAGGTGAGAAGCAACACCCTCCTCTGGGGTGTGTGTGTGTGTGTGTGCGCGCGCTCTTTGTCTGATGGGGGGGTATTTGGTCTGGTGTGAGATTGTGTCTATTGTCTTTGCCCAGTGTCTGGGGTTTGCTTCCTTTAGGACGTGCCTCTCTGTGCATTGTCTGGTGTGCGTTGTGTTATTGCGCGTCGGTGTGGTTATTACCGCGCAGGCACAACTCGGGGCTATTCCCCGGGTGTTGATCTGTGTGTGGGTGACAGAGGTTTGCCCCCTCGGGGTGTGGGGTTGGGTCTCTCCTCGCAGGCCGCTGCCCTTTAAATGGTTTCAGAATCGGAGCTTTTGTCCCGTTGGAAGAAACTGCCAGGCCCGTTTGAATGTGAAAATAATCCGAGCCTGGGGTTCTGGGCACTCGGACCGGCTGCATTGCACAGGGGACACCGCTGTGTTCAGCAAAGTCGGGGGCTTAGCCCGAGGGAGGGGGAGTTTTGTGGTCGCCCGAGGCATTGGTTCGGTTGAAATGAGCGCCGATGGGAGGGACACACACACGGAGATGTCCGTTCAAACCCCACAGCCCGAGAGAGGTGTCTACCCTTGGGTGAGCTGGTCAGCGCTGATCACTCCGGATCAGTGACCTGGCCACGTGCTGTAGCAGAAGTGAAGTGGAGTGGAGATGCAGGACACAGAACGGGTGACTCCGTTGGGATCCGGACAAGTGGAGAAACTTGGTTCAGGAAGATTTCAGAGGGGCAGCCGCGTTAGTCTGTATCAGCAAAAACAACTAGGAGACCTCGTGGCACCTTAGAGACTAACACATTTGTTTGGGCATAAGCTTAAATTTGATTGTCTCTAAGGTGCCACAAGGACTCCTTGTTGATTTTGGTTCAGGGAGGTGTTTCCGACACCAGTTTTTTCTCTCTCTTTGGAGGGATCCTTTGGGTTTAGTGCTTTAAAAAGTACAGATGGTATTAAACGCAGGAGACGGGTGTCCCCAAACACCAGCAGTTCTGTCCATCTGACCTGTGAGAAAAATAGGCCCCCTTCATATATATATTCATGGCCTATCAACAATCAATGCAACTGTTTGGGAGTGGATTTCTGATCGACTCTCTCTACTCCCCCCAGAGCTAAGGCAATTTACACCAGCTAATGATCTTCCCCCGAGTCTGTCTCAGGGTAACCCTTGTCTTCCAACTGGCTTAAAACTGCCCTGGGTAGTTTTATACAGGGAACAATACGGGCCAATAATAATGGAAAACCATTTCCGGAGGAGAAAAACCCGAATGAAATTATGTTTCATTTTTAAAAAATGAGGCTACCCAATGGGGAGGCAATTTTTACTGTGAAAAGGCATCTTTGGGGTGTATTTGGGGGAGTTGTAAACACTTCGGAGGAGAAGGAACTGTACGAAATCTAGCATGTCATTTTGACTCTATGGCCTTTGAGGGTGTTTGTTCTGTTTTATTTTTCCTGTTGTGACTATTTGTACGGATCGAAAAGCGCCTGTGTGTACCTACATGTCTATGTGGTTGTAAATGTAGCGTTTTATGAATTAATTCGGCTCGCGTAAAGGGGCATAAGGAGAATGTCCTGGGCCACGTGGCAATAGAATAGAATTGTCTCACGTCAGGGACTAAAGGGAGTGGATGTTGCCATGAGCCATTCCCCATGTGTCATGAGGGTATGAATTGAGCTATTCATTTTCACACCAGCAACCAGAACATTTAGATTAGTAATAAGGGATTGTGGATTTCAGTACCGTGCCCTAAAAAGACAGCAATATGAGTTGATGTTTATTTGAAAAGCCCCAGCAGTGCTGGAAGTGCTGGGGAAATGAACTGGGGGTAGACTTGGAAGTCTTTGAAGGGACTGGATATGCTAAAAGCGAGGGGAGTTAACTTTGAACAAATCCCATTGGGGTTTTGTAGTTACACAAAGGCCATTTAAGAAATGAAACCCGTCTTGTTTTCTTTACTTACCCTCCAACGTACAGTACCAGCCAAGAAAGGGTGTGACAACCATTGTTAAAAAGGAAGATTTTGTAGATAATGGTTTGAAATCTCTAATGTGGAGTTCTGAAGTATTATTGACTTGATTTTTAAAGGACTAGAGGGTTACATCCTCAAGTCCTCCGCAAAACAAAATATACTGTCTGCTTGGGTTTTTTTAAAAATCATCTTGTATACATTGCACAACGCTATTTATAATCCACAAGCGATCAGCTCTTGTTTAAAATAGGTTGATCTCAATTTGCTTTTAAAAATCCTTCATGCACAGTAACGCTACGCGGTTAAAAATCCATTTTCCCTTCCTTGCTATAAGTCAGATTTCTGCTCGCACTAATGGGGAAAATGCCACAGACAGATAGAGGTGAGTTTTCGGGTAAAAATAGACAAATAGAGGAGATTATATATAATGTTTAGCGCGAGAATTGTACACAACCGCTTTTGCTAGGATGTGCCGAAAGGAATTGGAAGACAGATGTTTCAATAAATACACGAGGTTTAATGAAAGCGCATCGAGTATGAAATAACTCCTCCCGTGTTCCGAGCTCCGGGAGTCTAAAGTCAATTATTGTATGTTGTCAGCTCCAGGAGTTAGGATTGGAATTGGGAGACGATGGGATAGCTTTCAATCTCTCTTACCCAACCATGCCGCTGGAGAGTGGTGTATTCACCGCACAACTGCTAGGGAACAGTTTTTGCGGCCCCAGAAGGGAAACAGAAAAGAATGATAAAAAAAGTTAAATATAGACTCACATTCTCTGATCCTGTGAAGCAACCAAAATACATATAAAACACAAGTAACGGCAAGTCTACGAGTTCTACAATGGGAAGCTATTTAATAGGAGTGGGAATCCGAAAGGGGACAATCGCCGGAGTTGTATGTACCCGGACAGTTGTTGCATACACCAGGTAACCCCAGAGCCTCCGGCTGGGGACCGTGACGCGAACTGTGGAGTCAGGGCCAGTCCTTGAGCGGTGGGGTCTGGCAGCGCGGGGAAGGGGCTGTTACTGTAGGGGAATGAGATCGACATAACAGGGAACAAATCACTGTCACCGAATCCCGTTCGGTCACGTTCAATCCTGAGCCATTGCAATCAACGGGGAAAGCGCTCGGTGAGTAGAAGGGGAGCTGGATCGGGGCCTGCAGTGATATAGGGTCCGAGCCTTAAAGCCTCACACGGGTAAAAATCCCATATGATCGCACCCGTGTCCTTTACTGCGTTAGGTGCTGATCCTGATCGCCCTGAAAATCTCCCATCGGAGCAGGGTAGGACAGGGCCCCTGGCGAGACACTTCATATTCCTGCTGGGGGGGAGGTCTTCCATAATTTACATATTTGCAATTAAGGCAATGGGCTGTAGTAAATGATTATTACTAATATGTTGCCCTTCCGTTGCAATATTTAAATAAATTGCCTGGATCCTGGCGTTTCTACACCGTGCGGTATTTATTTCTCTCTGGGTTTGAAAAATGATTTTTTTGGGTTTTTTTTTTTTTTTTTGCTGCGAACTGTGTTAACTGAGAATAATGTCCCAGTGTGAAATTAATAATCTGTTACCACTAATTATAAAGGCGGCTGCGTTACATTTCTCGATGAAGTCAAAACAGTATTAAATATGCATCAAGAGTAAATTTGCTGTGGAAGGAAAACTCGTATATTATTTATGCAATTCTTTCCTGGCCTCTTATTCAGAAAATAATTGGCTGCATACTTTGAATTTTGTCCTGTTTTAACACGGCAGGTATTGGTGGTGGTGGTTGTTTTGAAGTCAGAGAAGAAGGTTACAGGGCTGTCTCGGATCCCATGAAGCTATGACCTGACAGTTGTCAAGAAATTAGTGCCAGCCAAACTTATTTTGCACCGTGTCTTTAATAAAAACCGTGCCTCAGAACTGCTTTTCCCGAATGAAATAACACATTGACTCAGCTACATAATAAATAATGCCGGATGAATTAAGCAGCGTGGGTCAGGGGGGAAACAGAGGAGATCAGATAAAAAATGTATATTTCATGCTCTTTGTAGATGTGAAATATACATGCAGTGACTCTTGTCAATAACATTCCACTGTATTTGAGCTGAGAATCTGCTTGGAGTCCCTGAACTTTCTACCGCCGGCAGGACTCCAATTTCCCACAGATAACCCAGCAACTTATTTTTTTTTCCAACTCTAATGGGTTATGAACTGAAACCTTTCCGGGAATCAATAGCAAAAGAAAACCCAAACAAACAGTAGTTTCATTATAAATTGATTTTAAAACAATGCATTACAAAGTGTGAAGGATCAGTACAGAGCCAGAAAAATGACAGATAAGGCCACAAATCTGGTAATTACCACCAGCTGAAGCAGAGAAATAGCAGAGAGGGAAGGAATTGTTGTTGGCTGATTTCTGACACAGGGTGGATAGGCAGACGAAATGCCTCTGCTTTTCATACCCGGATAGCCCCCAAAGGGAGCCATTCTGGACCTCATATGGAAAACACAAAGGCCTAATATACCAGGAAAACTTAAGCTGGGTGGTACATGTTTTCCCGGGGCCTTTGATTCATTCATATATATATAGTCCTTTCCACGCCAGATACTCCAAAGGGGGGAGACAGTGCCATGGAACCAAGCTGCACAATGGGGTGAGGACCGACTAGTCCTGGTTTCCATTTGACCCAGTGAACTTCCAGCTGTCCTGCTTGATTTTCTCTGTCTGGCTAGCCCTGGGGGGAACATAATGAAAAGTAACTGGAAGGATAGTGAGTTGAGCCCATCCACAGACACTGTAACCTGAGATCCACAGTAGGCCACATGGTTTCCAGGAGAGATCAGACCAACCCTGGTGTTCCACTCTCTGCAGTGTATACAACTGGAGGGATGGAACAGAACTTTCTGCACGGTTCTATCCTGAGATCCTCACCTGCTGAAGTGAATGGGGTTTTGCCTGAGAAAGGAAAGGAGCTCAGGTTTTGGCCAAAGTTATTTCAAGGGGCCTAACTGGGCACCCAGGCAAGGGGCTGTGTGTGTGTGTGCGTGCTGGGGGGAGTGCTGTGCTAAAAGGGATCTCCCCGGAGACCAAAGGAATTGGTCATTTCCCTCAAAGCTGTTGCCAATGGAGCTCAGACACTGGGCGAGTGAAGGAAGTCTGCTTTTCCTTGGGACCTCTCGGGAATAATTTCCCAAGGGCCCTGGCTGCAGTCATTTGCAGTAGGCTGGGCACAGTCCTGGAGAACTGGGAACAATCCTGCATTGGCCAGGGGGATGGGTTGGGGGGAGGGGTAGATTTAACTTATTTAGGTCTCTTCCACCTCGGTCTTCTCTGCTCCTATGGACAGTTCATAGCTTCCTTGATCAGAACATGTCCTGCACCCATGGCCACAGAGGAAGCTTTGGATTTTGCTTGGTACTTTCCCTTTTCTTAAGGAGGGTAATGGAAAGACAGTGTGGTCCAGTGGCTAGTGCCCTGGGCTGGGACTCAGGAGACACGCGTACTATTCCCTGCTTTGTGGCCTTCCACGAGTCCCTCACTGTATGTCTGTACAGCGCCCGGCACGGTGAGGCCTTGACCATGGCAGGGCAGCTCTACCATGATATAAATCATTCATGATTATTGTTTTCTCCCAGGCGACAAACTGCAGAGGAGAGGGAGGCCGAGAGACAGCAAGCCAACCGTATCCTCATGCAGCTCCAGCAGGAGGCCTTCCAGAAAAGCATCAATCAGCCCCTCCAGGCAGACCCCATCTGTGTCCACAACTCTTCCCTCTTCGCCCTCCAGAACCTCCAGCCTTGGTCCGATGACTCGTCCAAGATCACCAGCGTCACCTCCGTCGCCTCTGCTTGTGAATAGAGCCCACGACCCAGTGGTCCCCCCCCCCCACACACACACACTGCGTTACGAGCCACCCAAGCTCCAGCACAGAGCGAAGTATCCTTCTTCCCAACAGGAAACTACCCCCACACGCTGTCACCCAAGAGCCCCACACTTCCAATGTGCTGAGTCAGCAAATATCCTCTTGGCGGGAAGAAGGGGAGGGGAGGGGAAAAAAAAAGAGAAGCTTCCAATCACCTGCAGGATTATTCAGATAAAAGAGGCATTTCCCTTTTTGTCTTTCGGAAGTCTCCATTACCGGACAATGAACAATGAGGAGCTCCCTTAATTAGTCCCAGAAAATGAAAATATGTTAGCCCCATGTCATCCTTTCAGAATCCATGGAGGAAATCTTCCCTGGATTCTGTCCACAGCCAGTGCAGGCCTTTGGTTTCTTCGTATACATTTTTTAGACTGGTCATTTAAAATTAAATAGTTCTCCCTTCCTTGGAATGGAGCTTTGACGTTTCTTTAACAAACCCCCTTGCCGCCGCCTGAGTCATTGGTGCAAAAGAAAAGCACAGACTGGATTCAACAAATGGACAACACAGCCCAGCTTTATTCTTTCGCCTGGTGATTTCCACTTGCAGAGGAAGTGAATTCCTTGGATTTCACCTAGGAATGTCTCTTCCTCCTTTTAATTATTATATTTTTCCAGTGGGGGAATAAGAGAGGAAACTGACAGACCTTTCAAGATAGTAAACACCAAATTGCAAATAATTGTATGAAGATTCCAAACTGTTTCCCTGGATACCACAGACTCTGCGTTGATCAACTTATATTTTAATAACTCTTGAGACATCTGTGGCATTCTGCAGAGACAATGCAGTTTCATTCAGTGGATTATTTCGGTATTATTTACAAATGTTGTTCAATATTTTCTTTTACTTTTTTTGCTCTAGAAGTCAACTTACGTTGGGGGGAAAATCTTTCACTTTCAACTGTTTAACTCATTTCTTTAATTGTATTGAGGGAAGGAGACATGCTTAAGTCAAGCACTTCTTATAGCAAACTCCAGGAATATATATATAGATATATATACACAGTATATATTTTTCAGTTACTTGTAATCTAAAACAGCACTGCCAATTTAAGCAGCTGGTACAAACAATCAATCAAAAATATTTTCAGTGAGTTTTTTAAAGGCATTCATCTGTTTGTTTGTTTGTTTTAAGTTATGCACTTCTAAGGTGTTTCATGTGTATTCATTTTATAAAGTGCTTGTGTAATTTATGTGGATACAAAAGAATAATAATAATAAAAAAAGGTCTAGGATACTGGACAAATCAGCTAAGCCTCTGCTCTTGTTTTTGTACTCAGTTCCAAGAGGGAATATTACACCAGATGTCGCATAGCAACTGCCTTCAAAATTAAGGTTGAGGTATAAATGGAATTAATTTTCCCTTTCCATTTATGTAGAGTCTTCTTGGCTTCAGCACCTAGAGGGGTATGTAATACATTTTACCCCAAATCCTGCAAACATTTTTAGGTATAAAACCAGCAAAGCACTTAGCAGCTGCTTAACTTTAAGCACTTCTTTGGGACTGCTTATGTGCTTAAGTTAAGCAGATGCTAAGGACTTTAGTCTGGAGAAGAGATGACCGAGAGGGGACATAACAGTTTTCAAGTACATAAAAGGTTGTGACAAGGAGGAAGGAGAAAAATTGTTCTTCTTAACTGCTGAGGATAGGACAAGAAGCAATGGGCTTAAATTGCAGCAAGGTTGGACATTAGGAAAAACTTCCTAACTGTCGGGGTGGTTAAGCACTGGAATAAATTGCCTAGGGAGGTTGTGGAATCTCCATCATTGGGGATTTTTAAGAGCAGGTTAGACAAACACCTGTCAGGTATGGTCTAGATAATACTTAGTCCTGCCATGAGTGCAGGGGACTGGACTAGATGACCTCTCGAGGTCCTTTCCATTCCTATGATTCTATGACTTTGCAGAATCAGAATGGGATTACTTGTATGCTTAAAATTAAGCCCATCTTTAAGTGCTTTGGCCATTCTATAGATAT
>NW_020664446.1:3023666-3070268 GCF_002925995.2 Terrapene triunguis | reverse complement strand
ATATTAGGGCTTGTTTATAGGGAGAAGTTGACCAGAATCCTTATAGTGCAATTGCTCCCTATTTGAGAATCCTATTCTTCATGTAGACAAACCCTTGGCCAAAGCAAACTGAAGTCACTGGAAAAAATTCTCTCTGACTTCTGTGGGCTTTGGACTAGGCCGTTAAGGCTTATGCTACCTGGAGATGTTGCACTGACTTCATAATGGAGCTTATTTCCGCTCATAATCATTACTGGCTCAGAGATGTTTGCAGGATCAGGCCCTTAAAAGGCCCGCTTCCAAATTCAGCGAGAGCCTGCGCCAAAGCCTAGTGAAAGCAACGGAAAGACTGTCATTGGCTTCAGTGAGCTTCGTGTCAAGCCCTCAGTGCAGAAAGAACGTAATAAAAGAGCCCGAGTCTTCTGTGAATTTAGAAAGCTGCAAACATCACTTGAGTGCAAGTTACAGCAGGGCAAAGCAAAGAAGATTTTTTTTTTTTTTTTTTTTTTACTAATTACGGCAGAGTTGAAACCAAAATTCATGGCACTCAAGGGTTTTTTGATCCTTAAATCGGACATGTACGCACACAGATGCACACACAGAGAGAAATAAGTACAAAGAAAACTGATTTTTTTGCAGATCTGTTTATATCCTACACAACTATTCACGAACAGCAGCCAGAATAAAATAGTTTGCATTTCCCCAGACACGTGCCAAAGATTTTTGTAACTTTGAATTCCTTTCTCTGCTCTAAGTGCCTGTTTAAATGTGGGCTGCTAGAGAGGAAGAGGCGAGAATACAATCTTCGATTACTTAATATTAGCAATAGGGCTAAGATGTGGTTTTGTTTTCAATGTTCCTTCCAGGGCAAGGCACTGACCAGTCAGAATGAGCACAGTGCTCACTATTAATATTATGAATATTTTGTGTTTATTATTATGACATATCAATTCTTTACAATTTCATACCCAGAAAGCTATTTTAGAATTGCAAAGTGACTCATTTTATACTTCAAAATATTTCTCAAGAAAGCTACACACCCAAATGTGTGTTTGCTTATATATGTGCATTTAGCAATATTTTATTTTAGAAATGAGAAAATCCTTTACTTCGGTAGCAATCTTTCTGGTTAGAAGAATATAAGCTCAGTATGAAATGAGACTAGCAGTAAAATCAAATACAGAAAACCATCTTACCATTCCTCTTTGTTTCTGGAATGATCATTTCTGGAAGGGTCTTCTGGTAAAACATTTTTCTTATTCTTATTAAAATGAGTTTAGCTGCAAAATGGTTTTGATGCCAGCATACATGCTTCAAGTTATTAAAGCAATGTGTACCTAAACATTACAAAAAATTGCCTGAAATGTGATGGAATTAAAATGATAAGGAATGACATGAAATAATGAGATATAATTATATCTATTTTGTATACTGACATTACCTCAAATTTATCCAGGGGCTATTATATAATGCTGAAAGCTGATTTGATTTTTCATATTGTACCTATCTGGACTCAGGAATAAAATCACCCTAGGACACATGGAAAGTTGTTTTTCACTTCCATTTACCTTAAAGCCCCACAAGTCCCAGGTGTGAAACCTGCCTGAGTTCAAAATGGATTTCCATTGTTTGTCTGCCAGTAGCTAGGACAAGCGAACTAAGGTGCAACAAGCATTGGCAGAAGGGGGAAAAATCCAAACAAATCTAGCGTGAAATATGCAGTTGGATTTGTGTGCAGTGACTCAAGATCTTGAGCACCAACCTTAGGGCACCCTGTCAGGAAACAGGAAACAAACCCCAAATTGGCTGAGAGGTCTATACACCTCTACCTCAATATAATGCTACCCAAAATAACACGAATTCGGATATAACGTGGTAAAGCAGTGCTCCGGGGGGGTGGGGCTGCGCACTCCGGTGGGTCAAAGCAAGTTCAATATAACGCGGTTTCACCTATAACGCGGTAAGATTTTTTGGCTCCCGAGGACAGCATTATATCGAGGTAGAGGTGTACTTGGATTTCACCAACCAAATATCAGGTGTAAACTCCCCTCTCACAAGAACAGCCTTATCACAGAGTTACAGACAGTCCCCTTGGGTACTCCAATCTATTTTGCCACTCAGGTGAGCCTGCCTTTGTGCTAGATGGTTCCTTACACCAAAATTCACAACAATATTCAGGTTACTCCCAGTCCCAAAGGACCTGTCATTTACCCCAGGCCAATTGCACCTTAGATCTCACACCAAAGACAAGGCTTGTAGCCAATCCAATAGTAAACTATATACAGCTTTATTAACTCGGAAAAGGAAATTGGAGAATTATTTACAAGGTTAAAGCAGGTGAACATACACATGCAAATGAGTTCCAATCTTAAGTTTCAAAAAGAAATAGAAGCTTCTATGATAAGCAAGATCGAGATGACTTTTAGGGCTAACCCAGGCTGAGCCCTGGGGATCTCTTGCTCATGGCTAGCAAACGTTGCCTCTTAGGGTTTGTCTACACTACCCGCCAAATCGGCGGACAGCGATCGATCCAGCGGGGGTTGATTTGTCGCGTCTAGTCTAGACGCGATAAATCGACCCCCGAGCGCTCTCCCGTCGACTCCTGTACTCCGGCGCCGCGAGAGGCGCAGGCGGAGTCGACGGGGGAGCGGCAGCAGTCGACTCACCGCGGTGAAGACACCACGGTAGGTCGATCTAAGTATGTCGACTTCAGCGACGTTATTCACGTAGCTGAAGTTGTGTAACTTAGATCGATCCCCCCCCCCCACACACACACAGTGTAGACCAGGCCTTGGAGTCCAAGCAGCACAGAGATACAGTTCTTTCTAGTTAGGGGTTTTTATCTGCCTCCTTCCTTGGGCTCTGAGCTGCAAATTCAGCTGATGGGAGGAATACACATGAATGACTCAACTTCACAGATGGGAAGGGAGGGCAAAACAATCATCTTTTGTCCTCTTTAATGCCTCTCAATAGTCTGTCTAGTGTTGATGGTCCTTCCCCGTGGGGCAGGATGTAACACCTTCGGTTGGAGATCAGCACTTCACACTAGTTCATGTCTCTCTCCCGTCTGGTGATTTACGGAGTCACAGAGGCTCACAATACAACCGCTCAAATATTACTTTACAATAAGGGATAAAGATGCTATGCCTGAGATTAATGCCGGCGGCCACTCACAAGCAGTCCATAAAGTCTAAAGACATTCTTATAATGCTAATACCTGGTTCAACAATACTAATGCACAGGTGAGCCAGACTGTTTCCAGCTCGGTGTTTGTCAGTGGTCCATTGAAACATGGTGATGGTGGCCTGGTCTGCCCAGCGTCACAGTGTAGATATTAAATATCTGTGCAGTTCTGAAAAAGAGAAAGCCTAGCTGATTATGTCTGCGTTTGTCTTGACTTTTAGCCCAAAGTCAACTCAGTAATTAATACATGCCTAACTTTGGGCTTGATCCCCCAAGGGGGCTGAGAACTCTGGTTCAGCATGCGCGTAGTCCCATTGACTTCACTGGTACCACTCCTGTATTTAAGATTAAGCATATACTTAGGTGCGTTGCTGGCTCCAGGCCAGAGTGCTCCACCCCGGGCAGGATCAAGCCTTTGAAGCCCAGGAGTTTTTTTGTTCTTAAAGTTAGGCATTTGCTCAAGTACCTTGCTGAACTGACACCTTGTTGGCTAAGCTTAAGTGAAATATCAGCTTAATCCCTGATACATCTTGGGCTGATATATTGGACCTTAGTAGTATTAGTATAGCTTATTAATAAATCCATTGGAGGATAAACCCCAGGGCAGGAGAAGAACTATTTAAGCTAAAGAACAATATTGGCACAAGAGCAAATGGAGCTCAACCAGGCATGCATTTAGCTGGAACTGAGAAGAACGGTTCTAACCATCAGAGGAGGTAGGTTCTTGAACAAGTCTCCCAGTAGGAGCAGTACAGGGCAAACCACCTAATTGGTTTTAAGGTGGATCTCGATGCATTTATGAAGGGTTGCGTGTGATAGCAGGGAAATGGACTGGATGACCCACCAGGTACTGCTCCTGTCCTATGTCCCTATAGACGGTAGCACCTACAAGGTCACCTGTACCTCTTATTTCTCCCAGGAAGGGACTGACCGGCACAGGTGTTCTCTAATATGGCTTCTATTTTATTCCTATTACACACCCAGGCTGTGAGCCTCCACACAACAATGCATGGGGGTAGTTCCATTGAACTCAACGGGACTATTATCATTTATTTGCATTTTGGTGGCATCTAGAGGGTACTGGTGCCCCGTCGTGTTTGGGGCAGCACATGCTCAAAACAAAAATATAGTCCCTGCCCCGAAGAGTCTAATATCTAAGGTCCCTATTCAGCAAGATTTCAGTGGGACCAGTTATGTTCATTCCGTCAGGCCCATGTTTAAGTCCCTGGTTGAGTCAGAGCCTAATTATGTACTCAGGCTGGTACAAAATTTTCCATGAAAAGATTTTCTCAATGGAGAATGGCACGTTGACAAAATAAAAGTTGTAGCGAAACAAAGAAAGAAAGAAATTGGGTTTAATTGAAAACCAGTAACCCTGATCATTTTTGGCTTCCCCCCCCCCCCAAAACATTTCTTTTCCATCTAAAAATGAACGTTTTCAGCCAAACCCCCAAATGTGTTGAAGAAAATGACAAAAATGTCCATTTTCATAGAAATTTTTCATGGTGGGAAAATAAAAGATTTCCTGGCTTACTTTCTTCTACAAAAACAACAAGGAGTCCGGATAAGAAGTGGGTTTTTTATCCATGAAAGCTTATGCCCAAATAAATCTAGGTTTCAGAGTAGCAGCCGTGTTAGTCTGTATCTGCAAAAAGAACAGGAGGACTTGTGGCACCTTAAATTTGTTAGTCTCTAAGGTGCCACAAGTACTTCTGTTCTTTTTCCAAATAAATCTGTTAGTCTTTGAGATGCCACCAGACTCCTCGTTGTTTTTGTGGATACAGACTAACTCTGATACTTTCTTCTACAAAGCCACTCAAGTGCATACATGTTTGCGGGCTGGGCTATAGAGTGGAACTCTTTTTTGTGGACACGGAAACCGCTAAAGAGTTGAAAAAAATATTTTCCATGTGCTTCTTTTTGTGCAAAAATAATCTGTCCAATTCAACCTGAAACTCAGTGTCCGTTACTGAGCTTTCATCCTCCTTTGAGTAAACAATTAAATGATCAGAAACAAATGGAGTGGCTCTATCTTGCAACCTTTAAATTGCTTTGGATTTTTCAGCAGTGGCAGGTAAGACTTGAGACATCTTGCTTTCCCAGTTCCTTCAAAGAATGTATCAATCCCCTGTCACTGGAATAGGTTGTGGTTGTCTGGCTGTCTCTCTCTCATAAGCAGCTGCCTACTAAAAATAACAAATCAACGATTCACAGAAAAAAAATCAATATCTGTCTTTTGAAACTAGACAGGGGGAAATTAATGCAAAGGGACTGCCCTCATGAACCATCAAAACATAGGGAGAGGCTAAATTTGCTAACGATTCTGTGATTTCCTCATGTTGAGACGTTAGAAAATCATTTCGTTGTCAAATAACGCTGCTTGTGGCTCATTTTTAACGTGTTTTGACTTAGTTACATGTTTCATTTAACAGATGGACTAAACTTCCCTGTAGGCTTTCAGAAAACACAGCAGCCTGCGGAATAGTAGCACCCAGGGTTTGTTCTAAAACCCACGGCAGCCGGGGTCTTGGAACCTGGGGCTGCACTCCACAGGCCTCAGAGCCCGAGCTCCAGCCCACGCCACGCCATCCACATTGCTGCGTATAACACCAGAGCGTGAGCTCAAGTCTGTAGACCCGGGATCTGAGACTTGCTACCATGGGTTTTAAAATGCCCCGTAGACATATCCTGAGAGGCCTTAAGTGAGATTGGAGCCCCATTGTGCTAGATGCTGTACAAATACATAAGAAGCTTACAGTCTAAGTAGGCAAAGTGTAGGAGGGGAAACTGAGGCATGGGACGGGGAAGTGACTTGCCCAAGGTCACGCAGCAGGCCAGTGGCAGAACCCAGGTCTCTTGACTCCCAGTCCTGTGCTGTAGCCATATAGAGCACTTGCTTCTTTTTTTATGGGGCTAGATTCTGACCTCAGTTAGACTGGAGTAACTCCATTGATTTCAACAGCGTTCCTTCAGACTCACACCCCGGTACCTGAGATCAGAATCTAACCCATAATATCTGCTCTCTCTCCGGCCTTGTCCACTTTCAGACTACTGGCAATTGACCCATTGTCCTAGCACTAACTGTAGAGTGTGCCCTCCCCAGCCAGGCTGTTCCACCACCGGGAAGCAGTGACTTCTGGGAGCCCAGAGGAACGGTGGGGAAAGAAGTCACATTCCCATCATGCTTAGGAAACTCCCATCCCTTGGAGCCAGAGGACAGTTTCTAGCAATGGAAAGAGAATGCTTGCTCAGATAGAGAGGTTTCCAGGGCAGTGTTGAAAAGCAGTGATGAGGCGCTGGAAGGAGCTGGTAGAGGGTGTTTTGTCAGTATCTCTGGAGAACAAGAGACTGAGACCACCAGCTCCCAGAAGTCATCACTGGACAATCACGCACTCACCACCACCTGGGAAAGATGGCTGGGTGCAGCACGTGGGGATGATCTTCAAGCAGATAAAGCAATGCTTTTGGGTCTGGGCCGCGGGCAGTGGTGAGCATGAGTTGTTCTTGAGGCTGGAGATGAGAAGCAGTGGCTGCATAACTTCAAGGTGAAGGAGGAGACGGTGTAGAGGGCGCTAGCCCTGAGGTTATCAGGCCAGACCAGGAGGCTGAGAGATCTCCTGGCTCAGAACTGGTGACTGCCCCATGGAAGCTGGCTGGGCCGATAGTCACCAGTTTGGGGCTGGGAAGCCCACAGTGCCTGCTGTCATGGTGGAGGCGCTCTTTCAGGAACCACGGTCTTCTGGCTATGACCGCAAACTCAGGAGAGCTGTCCTCAATTCTCGGCTCTGCCACAGCCTTTCTGGGTAGCCTTGGGCAAGTCACTTAATCGTTCAGTGTCTCCGTTTCCAATCTGTAAAATGGGGCTAATAATCCTTCCTTTCTGCCACCTTTTGTCTGCATTGTCTATGTACATTAAAAGCTCCTTGGGGCAGTGAGCTTCTCTTCCTAGCCACTCGCCTGAGAAGGGGTGAAAGGCCTGGGGAAAAGCTCGGAGGGAGCTCAGGAGAAAGGGGCCGTCCTAAACAACTATTGCCTGATGCCACTGTGTCGAGTGGATGGGGGAGGAGTCAGATTTTCGGGTGCCTTTAATCTCTCAGGAAATGACTGCTGGAACTGTCTGTCCTCAGTTTGCATCATCCCTCTCATTCCCAATCTCTGCCTGTCTCCTTTCCTCGGCCTCTTGAGCATTGCTCATTTCAGCCCCAAAGTTACTTACATCCCCTGAAAAATTTGCACCCCCCCCTCACTTTTATTGCAGAAAATTATGTACAGCAGAAATAAGGAAGCACGAAACTGACCTGGCCGAAGGAGTTGTTTCCAGGAAATGGAGGAATCCCACAACCTTTTAAGTTTCCTAAATGAATAATTTTTTGTGGATCTCTTTGTCACACATTGGGGCCTAGGCAGGTTCAGAAGTTTGCTTAGGATGGTGCCCAGTTCTCTCTCATTATCTGCATTTTAGCTAAAACTGCACAAGGGGCATTTTCCATTTATGACAAAGGTACGTAGGCCCAGATCCTCAAAGGTATCCAGGTGCCTAACTCCCATTGGCCTAAACACCTTTGAGGATCGGGGGCCCTGGGAATCTTTTGTCTGTGACCTACATATTTCCCCCTCACATTCTATATCTCTTATTTAAAAGAATGCAGAATCTCATGTAAATAGGCTGGATGCATGGACAACATACCCCCACCTCCTCAGCTAGTGTGAGTCAGCCTGGCTCCATCAACCGCAGTGGTGCCACACAGATTGACACTTGTAAAATGATGTAACCTATCTCTTAAATTAGCTTCTGTACCAGATGACTGGAGGATAGCTAATGGGATGCTGATTTTTAAAAAAGGCTCCAGAGGTGATCCTGGCGATTACAGACCAGTAAACCTAACTTCAGTAGCAGACAAATTGTTTGAAACTACAGTAAAGAACAGAATTATCAGACACATAGATGAACACAATTTGTTGGGGAAGGATCAATACTGCTTTTGTCAAGGAAAATCGTGCCTCGCCGATCTATTAGAATTCTTTGAGAGGGTCAACAAACGCGGACAAAGGTGATCCAGTGGATATAGTGTACTTGGACATTCAGAAAGCCTTTGACAAGGTCCCTCATCAAAGGCTCTTAAGCAAACTAAGCAGTCTGGACAAGATGGAAGGTTCTCTCATGGATCAGTACCTGGTTAAAAGACAGGAAACAAAGGGTAGGAATAAACAGTCAAATTTCAGAATAAAGAGAACAGTGAATAGTGGGGTCCCCCAGGGATCTGTACTGGGACCTGTACCGTTTAACATATTCATAAATTACCTGGAAAAAGGGGTAAACAGGTGGCAATGTTTGTGGATGATACAAAATTATTCAAGCCAGTTAAGTCCAAAGCAGACTGCGAAGAGTTACAAAGGGATCATACAAAACTGGGTGACTGGGCAACAAAATGGCAGGTGAAATTCAATGATGATAAATGCAAAGTAATGCACATCAGAAAACATAATCCCAACTATACATACAAAATGATGGGGCCTAACATAGCTGTTACCACTCAAGAAAGAGATCTTGGAGTCATTGTGGATAGTTCTCTGAAAACAACCACTCAATGTGCAGCGGCAGTCAAAAAACCTGGAGAATATTAGGAACCATTGGGAAAGGGATAGATAATAAAACAGTAAATATCATAATGCCACTATGTTAATCCATGGTACACCCACACCTTGAATATTGCGTGCAGTTCTGGTCACCCCATTTTATAAAAGCTATGCTGTGTTAGAAGTCTAGTCCGAAGGAGATTAGCTGGGAAGGCATAATACAGTTATATTGCAAATGAAACACGTGAGGCCAGGGCAGTCTAGTTCAAGGGGCGTTAGATAGCAACATTGTAAGCCTGCAGGCTGTCTGCAATTTATGCCTAAACCTTTATTGATTAGTGCAGTAGTGCGAGGCTGTGGAACTCCTTGCCAATGGAGACCAGACTGAGTCCGAAGTTAGGGCACAATGCTACCTCTGTGCGCTGGCTTTTCTCCCATAACAATGGGAGCAGGTCCTCCTAGAAGCGAACCTTCTAAACGATGCCACGCAGGCTAGCTAAAATGAGAGAAGGGAGAGGAGGTCCTCCTGTGGCCAGAAATGTATGTGACCCCTTGTAGAATTATTTCTGTCCATGTGTGTATGCTCGTGACTGCATTAGAAATGCAGCCAGAGATCCCCAGTCTTTTCATCCTCTGCTGCTTTGCCCGATGCTGGTGTGAAAGTCCATTGTAAGGATCTTTCATTGGCTAGTCCCTTGCCTTAGCGCCCAAGCAAACAGAGCTCAGGTCACCCTTAGCTCAGCCAAGGCTCTCTTTGGAAGTGTTCATGGAAGCCTACAGCAAAAAGTAAGCATAGAGCTCCCTCTAGGGGCCAGCTGAGGCCCATGCAGCACAAAGGATAGTATCAAAGGCCATCACAAGAATCAACGGGCATTAGCCATTTGTGCCTTTGAAAATCTCCACCCTTGTCCATGCTAGAAGTTTTCCCTAACAACCTTTGTTCCCACCCTTGGTACCAGGGACTCTAATGATCCACATCTTTCTCCCACCCCAACACCTTATGTCTCATGTTTGCAAGAATGAGGTTCACATCTCTTGACAACTTTCCCCATGTCGGGGCTCAAGCGGCTGCTGGTATTTAATCAACTCCTGGTTAGGTTTCCTCTGAGCAAGGATGAGGCAACACAGTGGTTTAAAAAGCCAGGGGCCTGTTCCCACCAGTGGAGCTGTGCTGGGGAATTTAAGCTGCAGGAGCAAAATCTCCTCTTATAGGGATCTTGGCTCTCTCTAAAGAGAGAGGCTATAAAAATGTAGCCAAGTCATTTTGTTTTAAAAAACACATCTTTAGAATTTGTCCTGTCTACCCCCATAGCTAACCGTCTCTTTATCTCTCCACCCAGAGCACAACCATCAGCTGTCGATCTATCTGTCTAGCTGTCTCCGCCCATCATAATCATCTCTCTAACTATGTAGCCATCCCCGTGCATAGCCACCTATCTGTCCGACTGTCTAGCGTCTCCTCAGGTCAGCTTCAACTGCAATTCAATTTAGGGAGAGATTTTCATGGTGCCCAAGGGATTTAGATGCACAAGTCTTGTTGCCTTTCTGTGAGATTTGTGCTCCTAAACCCATTTGATGCTGTTGACAAATTCCCCTTGAAACTGTTTTTGCCACTAACGGGAAGGTGAGCCATGTGTGTGACAGACAGGCTGGAGGGGAGTCATAAGGGGAAGGGAAAAGCAGCCACACTGGGTCAGACCAAAGGTCCATCTAGCCCAGTGTCCTGTCTTCCGCCAGTGGCCAGTGCCAGGTGCCCCAGAGGGAATGAACAGAACAGGGAATCATCAAGTGACCCATCCCCTGTCGCCCATTCCCAGCTTCTGGCAAACAGAGACCAGGGACACCATCCCTGCCAAAGGCAATTTGATGTATGCAAATATTTCCCTCCAGGTTGTTGCTGAGCTCATGCAGGCAGGGCTGGTTGGGAGTGCAACAAGTGTAGGGGGCAGAGGTGGAGAGCGCTAGAGCAGTGGGGAAATGGTAGGGTGAGAAACCCCACAGGCTACGTAGCAGGGTAGGACAGAGCTGTTGCTCCATCTCCATTCCTTACCTGCGCGAAGATTGGGACCAGCATCGGGGACCCCACGCTACACCAAAGAGGAGATGTAGTCCACAGTGCGCCTGCCAGCAACCTGCTGCCTCTGTGCTCCCTGCATTCACTGCCCAGAGCCACCATTCTAGCTGTGGGCGAGAGGGCATGGCCAGCATCTGAAGCTGCTTCAGGACAAGAGATAGACAGGCTCTGCTCTCAGGGGGCACCGTGGTGCTCGGCAAGGTGACACCTGCTGTCTTGATACCAGCTGGAGGAATTCCGGTGTGGAATGGGGTCGACGGGGCCACGGAGCCTGCTTCAGCTGCAGGGAGCGGAGATAACCAGCCTTCCAGTAACTCCAGCTGAGCCACCAGGTGGATGTTCCCTCTTCAAGTGAAGCTGTTCAGGTTGAGAGGGATATGAAGGGAGCCTGAGGCTTCCCTAATGGGAATGTGACACTTGGACAATTTATATATCACCTCCCCCAGGAGCTCCAGACCTGAGTGGTCTACACACGCCAGTTCTATTCTATTCTATATGCCACGCTTATCAGTGGGTCGTCCGAGCGCCTGCCAGTCGGGCTTTAAGCGATGTGACTGTCAGGTCTGGTTTGTTCTCTCTCTCATCCTCTTCCAGGGGGAGAAGTATGTGCAGTGCAGTGTTTTGTTGTGGTAGGGATTTTTTTTTAATATCCACACTGCTCTATGTTTATATCAGGGAAGGCAGGTCAGAGGAATGTCACTTAACGTGAAGGAGGAGAGGTTTGGGATGGTCCGTAGTTCCCGGGGGAGTTCGTTCCACGGGCTCAGACTGGCCCCTGAGAAAGTTCTGTCTCCTGCACAGATCGGATTTACTCTGAGTTCCAATGTTCCAGAGGAATGAAGGGGGTGACCACATCTCAGGAAGGATGTGGACAAATTGGAGAAAGTCCAGAGAAGAGCAACACAAATGATGAAAGGTCTAGAAAACATGAGCTATGAGGGAAGATTGAAAAAATTGGCTTTGTTTAGCCTGGAGAAGAGAAGACCGAGAGGGGACATGAGAACAGTTTTCAAGTACATAAAAGGAGGAGGGAGAAAAATTGTTCTTGTTAGGTTAACCTCTGAGGATAGGACAAGAAGCAATGGGCTTAAACTGCAGCAAGGGCGGTTTAGGTTGGACATTAGGAAAAACTTCATAACTATCAGGGTGGTTAAACACTGGAATAAATTGCCTAGGGAGGTTGTGGAATCTCCGTCACTGGAGATTTTTAAGAGCAGGTTAGACAAACACCTGTCAGGGATGGTCTAGATAATATTTAGTCCTGCCACAAGTGCAGGGGACTGGACTAGACGACCTCTCCAGGTCCCTTCCAATGGGGGTGGCGGGGGTGAGCTTTCAACCAAAGGAGACTGCGCCATGGTTGCAAACTCTTCCGAATACTTTCCTCTGTCCACCAGCTTCAGCTCTGTCTTGCTTGGGTTCAGTGTCAGCCAGCTATTCTTCATCCATGAGCGGATCTCACCCAACCACTGGGCCATCTTGGTGGTTATGGCCGGTTGCCTGTGGTGAAGGATAGGGAGAGCGGTGTGCCAGCTGCATATTGCTGGCTTGCCAGTCCATGTCGTCTGACCAGTTCACCTGCGGGCTGCATGGAGACACTGAAAGGGACCGGCGAGAGAATTGATCCTTGTGGGACTCCACAAGGGAGGGGTCTGGTGGTGGAGGTGCAGTTTCCCATCGCTACTCAATGGGTGCTTTCCTCCAGAAAGGACTCAAGAGGTTGTACATTACCCTGGACGCCTGCCATCTCTCTCAGGGGAGACAGCAGTATCTTGTGATAATAACAACAGGTCATATCTCAAGTGGAACTCAGCACCTGCAGCTCACACTGATGTCAATGGGAATTGCTGATGCACTCAGAGGGTGCTCACGGCTTCTCAGGCTAACACTAATAATGTAACGTAAAAAGACCGGTGACCATCTAAAATACCCTGGAGGTCACGATGGTGCATGAGGCAGCTACTCAGAACTTCACAGCTACAGGAGGAGATAACTCAGATCCTCCTGTTCTGAAAGCACAGTCCCTACCATTTGAACAAAAGGAGGATCACCACTAGCTGTTAGCAGTACAGGGCCCATGACACCCAGGCAAGCAGTCCTGATTCCAAGGCAATGATTCACTTTCTCTCCACAGTGGAGGGATCCAGCAAAGCTCTAGGAAATCACCTTTATTCTATTAACATATCTGAATATTCTTAATACAGTGAAAAGAACAGGCCTCTAATCCCAGCCGACAATTCTCCTGCTTGGCTCTGGCGGTAGCTGGAAGAACACAAGTAAGTGAAGAGTTTAAGCAGCAATTCGTTCCCCTCCCTCCCCAAAAGGTGATTCGAACCAGTCTAGACAACTGTGCTTCGGCGCTAAGATAATTAGGTGATTTAGAGATGCTTTTCCCGGCTCACATCAAACGACTTTAATGGGGCTTCCTTGAGTGCGTGTGTTTGGTGGACGCGTTATTGCTTATAAACGCTGCATCTATTCCCCAGTCACTGTCAGAAAAAATAATTCTCTGAGAAAGGGTTATTCATGCTCAGCCATTGGTTTCTATTTATTCCACGGTGCATATAACAGAGCAAACAGCCCCTGGAGGGGAAAGGCAGCATGAGAGCAAGGCATGGAACTTCCAAATTTGGGATAAACATTTCGTCATGGCCCCATAATGCCCCATTGCTGGCTGTTGATTCATGGTACACGTGAGTCCCAGGTATTAGTATCGGGTGTGTCTTTATCAAAGGCTGGGGGAGGAGGGGAAATCATGGTGGAATGATGGTAGAAGTCTGATGAAGTCTCTATTGCAAGTGAGATCTGGTGTGCCTGGTGCTCCAGTGCAGACCCCCACCGTGCACAGGGGGAGGGTATGTGTGGGGGCTCTGTTGCTAATTAGTTCCAAACTCCCGCCCCTGGCTTGAGGGTAGAGACCCCTCCTCCAGCCTTTGGGGAGGCAGGAATTCACCCAGAAATCAGCCCAGCACCGCTATCAGTAACGAATGATCAGCTCCATTCGCAAGGGGACCCTTTATCAGCAAACACACAAGCCGAGTGCCCTCCCCACTCCAGCATCAGGCCTTCACTCGCCAATCAGGGGCCTTGTTTCCTTTGGGCTCAGATTTGGAGCAGGATCCCCAGGGCCTGTCCCCCAGCTCCGAGTTCAGACTCTCAGGGGACGTCTATGCTGCAGCTGGGAACACCTTTCCTGCACAGGTCGACAGACACAGGAGTGCTAAAAATAGCAGCCTGAACAAAAGCCCCCTGAATAAAAACCCACCTGCTACCCAAATGCAAGCTCCCACCCCCAGTACAAACCGCCTGCGCCCCAGGGGCACACTTGGGTGGCTAGCCCGAGCTGCAGCCTGTGCTGCCCTGGCCACACTGCGACTTCCAATGCGCTGGCTCGAGCAGAGCTTGTGCATGTCTGTCTACACTCTCAGCTTGTCCCGGCAGCAGCGGCACATGGCAGAGAGTATCTCACCAGGGCTCCAGGGAGGAATCGAGGGGCCAGTTTCTGCTGTCTGCCCATCCCCAGTCATTTAGGAGTCAGGGGTCAGGGCAAGCCACTGCTGCTGCTCTGTGGAGGGGCCGGCAGCAGAGGATCTGTGAACCGGTGTTTTAAATCCGTAGCAGGCAGCCAGGCCGGAGGGGTTCTGGCTCGTCTTGGACCGGGGGAAATAAGGGGAAATGAAAAAGCCCTCCCCAGCATTTCAGGCTGGCGAGCCCAGGGAATAACCAGGATGGGGAGTGCTTCTCCCGAGCCGGGGCGGAGCTTAGCACAGAGAGTGGCAAAATGCAGGTCACCTCATTCCTGTGTGCCGGGGGAGCCACGCTGGAAAGATTCACGAAGCATTGGCCTGCGGGGAGGAAGGAGGGAGCCGTCTGTTGTCTCTCGATGTAGGCTTAGATGGGAAGCTCCCTGGGGCTGGGATCATCTTGTGGTTCTGTGTCTGTACAGCGCTGAGCTCCGAGGGGACCTGGCCCATGAATAAAGGTGGGATCGCTCCTAAAAACTGGGATGAGCCTTTAATTCCCCAAAGGGCTGTCACACAGAGTCCCCCCCATTGCAACCCCCCGCTGAGACACCCCCACTTAGACACATCTCTTATCCTCCCATTCGCTCAGCCCCCTGCCCCCATTGACCCCTTTCTCTAATCCCGCCCCACATTTAGCTCCCACATTCTGGCCTCACCACCTTCCCTGTTAGCTGCTGCTGTCCCCTCCCCCTCTCCCCCCAGGGTTCTGTGCCGCTCCGGGGCCAGCCACGGGGAGCAGAGACAGAGTGGGCACCACTGCCACCTCGGGGGGCAGAGAGGAGCTACTGAAGCCAGGCCAGCAGCTCAGCTGGCTGGGTGAGGACCCAGCTGAGCTGTGGGCAGGCGTGACAGGGTTACCAAGCGTGTCTACATCATGCAAGATGTGAGACATTTGGCCGCCCCGCGGTAGCGCCTAGAGGCCCCTGACACCCAGTGCTAGGTGCTGTACAAACATACAATAGCCCCCTTACAATCGAAGCATTAGATGAGAGACCATAGGCGGAAGGGGGGAGCCCAAGGGAACAGCAGGACCACTCAGATTGACCCGATAAGCAGTGGTCACAGCACACCATTGTCACTGTTTGTGGCCGGGTGACCTGGAGTCACACTGACACACGTGGGTGCCCTGACAATGGCATGAACCCCTACAGGCTTTGAGTAGGCCCAAGGTTCCAGCCCCCGATCATCCCCTGAGACTGTGTGCCCTTCCTACCCATCCACAGAGCACTGAGTAAATAGTATATTGTTTTCCTTGTGCTTCCCCGTCTGTCTGTATCCATCTGCTGTCGCTTCTCTTCCACTTAGATTGTAAGTCACCTGGGGCAGGGACTGTCTTTTTCTTCTGTGTTTGTACAGCGCCAAGCACAAAAGGGTGCTGGTCCGTGAGCAGAGCTACTGCAATACAAATGAATAATAATATCAGGGTCAATGTATATCCTGACCATTAAACCCTTTCTCCTGGATCTTTATTTCCGCCTGAAGAGAGAGAGAGAGAGAGAGTGTGTGTGAGTGTGTGTGTGTGTGATGGAAAGTTCTAAAGCCCCCAAAGTTTTAGAAACTCATCAGCTAAATGATTTTCCTCCCCTTGATAAAAAAGCAGATAGGAGAGGGCTGTCCAGCCAAATCCAACTTGAGGAGCCTTTAGGAAGCTCTTGAATTCATCTTGAAAGGGTGGGGCTTAATCTAACTCTAATCTTTAGCTGTCCGCCCCTCAGCGGCGAACCAGTCCAGGCTTGATTTGTAACTCTCGCTGGTGTGGTGGCCACAGAGCCCGTGTTCTCCAGTCCTGGCCTCGGCTCAGCACTCTCCGCTTTGTTTCGGGGTGAATACCCTGCTCCCTGGTCTGTATCTGCACGGGGTGCCATCAGCTGTGGAGCCAGAAAGAGACGTGGAAATATGGACCTTCACAGGTCACCACAGCTCGACCAGTTCAAAGCTTCTGTGAAGATCAGAAGAGACCATCATCTGAGCGTCTCCGCGGACTTCTTGCATAGCCCGGGACAGAGCCCCTCTCCCAGTGATCGCTGGTCAAGCCCGTACCTTCTGTCTGAGTTACGCTACCATCCCTTCTGGGCTGGAAGATTCCAAGTGGCGAAGAATCCGCCATGTCCATCGGTAAGTTCTTCAAGTGGTTAATTATCCTCACTGTTAAAAATGTGCCCCTCATTTCCAGTATGAATTTGTCTAACTTCCATTTAAAGAGCCATCTCCTATTAGAAATCCCTTCCTAGATAAGTTCACACTTCTGCCCTTAGAAGAAACCAAGTCCCCGCACCAAAAAAACAACAACACCTAGCCCAGGCCTATGCACAGAGTCCCAGCAGTGTGGGGGGGTGCAGGTGTCACCAGGTCTGGGAGCCTTCTCCTCCCCAGGCCAGACGCTGAAATAAATTCACTGTCTCTCTTCGCCTCAGGGAGTCTCCATCTCTTTACAAATCTGAGCTGGCAACACACGTTTTCTCCTTTGCCTGGGCCTCTTCAGTGATCTTTCCTTCTGCTCTTGGCCTCTTGCCCGACTCATTTCATGCGCTGACCACGCAGTGGCTTGACGTGGTTTTTATGTCATAATTGATGTCCTGGGCTGCCTCGTATCATTTAATTGTGTAAAGCGTTTTGGGTGACAGGGGGTGTGTGTGTGTGTGAAAGATGCTGGCCGTGTGCACCAGGAGGGGGTCCTCAGTGGCCTACCTTGGACCCATTAGGAGCTGGGAGTTGGTCCATATGTCAGGGCAAAGGTCATTCCCCCAGCTTTGCAATCAAGGCTTGAGTTTAGTCTCTGACCTTGATGTCAGGCCATTTTCAGGCAAACAGACACAGCACCTTCTGTCAGCTTCCGGGATGGATTCCTGCAGTCCAGGGTCCCTGGTGCACTGTGACACAGGGACCAGGGCAGTGGCATGGTGCCACCTTCTCCCCCCAGGAGTAGCACAGGGTCTCTCCTCCCATCGGGAGCCTGAGTGGCGCCTCTCCCCTTCCCCAAAGAGAGGCAAGGGTGGCAGTGGGGGGTGGGGGACAATGCACAGCAACTGGGGCGTATCTGCTTGGATGGGGTTGGCTGGGTCCTCCAGGGCAGCGGGTCTCGGGGTTCACCCCCACAAGGCAGCCTCCCGCCCCTCAGGAGCTGTTGTCTCAGGCTTCTGGCAGACACAGGCAGATATCTCTGCGCCTCTGACACCCGGGTCACGTTTTCAAGTTTGTCTTCTCCACTGTGAGGGGGCTAGAATTTTCTTTTTGGAAGCTGAGAGTGTTGTAATCACCTGACTCCAAGTAAACTGACTCGGGTATAATTCACCTACCAGGATGAACTCAGTGAGTAGAACTCATTCATTTCTCAACTTGAATGTATTTATATTGACAGGGAGGGGGGGCAAGTGGGGCAATTTGCCCCAGGCCCTGGGTCCCGCAGGGGCCTGGGTCTTTGGTGGCGGAGGCCCTTCAGTCGCTTCGCGTCTTCAGCAGCACTGAAGGGCCCCCCGCCGCCGAAATGCCGCTGAAGACCCGGACCGTCGCCAGGTGAGTACAAGCGCCGCAGCTCCCCCGCTTTGCCCCAGGCCCTGAATCCTCTGGGCGGCCCTGTATATTGAATATGCCTATACTGAGCTCAGGGACAGATTAGGAATAACCAAAGAGTTATGTCTCTTCCCCTAAGAATCCACCCCTGATCTTACACCCAGCCCAGTGCATGCTGGGACAGGACTTTGGGGGTTCAGGGAATACTCTTGCAGTGCAGACACGCTCGAGAGAGCCTCCCGTATCAGGGATTACTGCATCTCAGTGCCTCGATTTAAGTCATTTAACCTCCCTGGGAAGGGCAGCTCTGCTCATAGACTGTAAAGTTGCATTGCCGAGTGTCCAGTGGCTCACAAGTAATGCAGCAATTGCCACGCAGTGTTGGCGTCTGTCGCTGTGGCAATGGGACTTGTGCCGCCCTCGAGTGATGGAGGCCTCTTTAAATGAAAGCCCCGAGACTTGATATTGGGGTTCATAATTGTGCCGCTGCCCGAGAGTCGCTGAGGTCATCAGGCACCTCCGCCCCTTAGCATGAGGAGGTCTTGCCATCAGCTTCTGTCAGTCCAGGCCACGGGAGACCTCGCTGTCTGGGGACAGTTTAGTGACAGTCACACGCCGCCCCCTGCATCCCTCTGCAGTGCTCAGCCCCTGGTCCACTGACCGCACACAGAGCTCTTAGATCTGCTGTTCCATCGTACACCCCAGACTCTGCCCGAGATCCCCACGCTCCTTAACACACATCGCCGAGATAGAGAGCAAGCGAACCCGGGAATGTGTTCGTCATCGAAGAACCGAGATTCGAGTGACAGAGAGTGCGGATGTTACATATAAAGCAAAATCATCACACACTTTCTGGGGCCTGAACAAGGCATCCCCCGAGCTCCGACGAGACACCTTACCCCAAGTCCTTTCCCCGGCGTTTTCAACCAGTTTGGCTGAGATCCCCCCTCCTAAGATCAAGTCCGCTGGCAGCTTGCCCATACAGATTAAAGGAATGAGGGTGGTACCCCCATACCCCTTCATTGTACCCCCCAGAGTTCATTTAGGATGACCAGACAGCAACTGGACACAGGATCCCAGCAGCGGTCGCACCAGTGCCAACTACAGAGATAAAACAACCCCTCTGTTCCTACTCGAGATTCCTCTGTTTCTGCATCCCAGGATCACATTAGTTTTTTGGGCCACAGCATCACAGTGGGAGCTCGTATTCAGCTGGTTATGCGCCACGACCCCCCAAATGTTTTTCAGAGTCCCTGCTTCCCAGGCTAGAGCCCCCCCAACCTGTTAGTATGGCCCACGTTCTTTGTTCCTAGATGGATACATTTACATTTAGCTGTATTACGATGCATAGTGTTTGCTTGCGGCCAGGTTACCAAGCAATCCAGATCAGTCTGAATCGGTGATCTCTCCTCTTCGTTGTTTACCACTCCCCTGCCAATTTTTGTGTCATTTGCAAACTTTATCAATGATGATTTTACATTTTCTTCCAGGTCATTGATAAAAATGTTACATAGTGTATGGCCAAGAATCAATCCCAGCAGGACCCCACTGGGAACAGACTCACTCAATGATGATCTGCTCTATTCTGCGCTGATTAGGCCCCAGCTGGAGTATTGTGTCCAGTTCTGGGCGCCACATTTCAGGAAGGATGTGGAGAAATTGGAGAAAGTCCAGATAAGAGCAACAAAAATGATGAAAGATCTAGAAAACATGACCTATGAGGGAAGATTGAAACAAATGGGTTTGTTTAGTCTGGAAAAGAGAAGACTGAAGGGGGGACATAACAGTTTTCAAGTACATAAATGGTTGTTACAAGGAGGAGGGAGAAAATTTGTTCTTGTTAACCTCTGAGGATAGAACAAGAAGCAATGGTCTTCAAGTGCATCAAGGGTGGTTTAGGTTGGACATTAGGAAAAACTTCCTAACTATCAGGGTGGTTAAGCACTGGAATAAATTGCCTAGGGAGGTTGTGGAATCTTCGTCATTGGAGATTTTTAAGAGCAGGTCAGACAAACACCTGTCAGGAATGGTCTAGATAATACTTAGTCCTGCTTTGAGTGCAGGGGACTGGACTAGATGACCTCTTGAGGCCCCTTCCAGTTCTATGATTCTGTGATTCCCTGTTTACAGTTACATTTTGAGATCCCTCAGTTAGCCAATTTCTAATCCATAATGTGTGCCATGTTAATTCTATATCATTCTAGTCTTTTTAATCAAAATGTTGCGTGGTACCAAGTCAAATGCCTTACAGAAATCCAAGCACATTACATCAACACTGTTACCTTTATCAGCCAAACCTATAATCGCACAAAGAAGAAAAAAAAAAGATATCAAGTTACTTTGACCAGATCTGTTTTCCATAAACCCATGTTAATTTGATTAATTACATTTAATTCTTTATTAATAGAGTTCCATATCAGCCGCTCCATTATCTTGCTAGGGATTGATGTCACACTGACAGGCCTATAATTACATGGGCCAGCCCCTTTACCCTTTATAAAAATTGGCACATTAGCTTTCTTCCAGTCTTCTGGAACTTCTCCAGTGCTCCAAGACATATTGAAAATCAACATTAATGGCCTAGTGAGCGCCTAGGCCAGCTCTTTTAAAATTCTTAGATGCAAGTTATCTGGACCTTCTGATTTTAAAATGTCTAACTTCAATAGCTTCTGCTTAACATCCTCCACAGAAACTAAGGGAATGGAAAGACTGTTATCATCACCATATGCTGAGACTATATCATCAATTTCCCTCCCCTCCCATACAGACCAGTAATATTTATTGAACACTTCTGCCTTTTCTGCATTCTTATTGATAATTCTACCATTTCTCTCTAGTAATGGACTAATACCATTGTCAGAATTCTCTTTGTTCCTAATATATTTTAAAAACTCCTTATTGCCCTTAACTTTGCTGGCCATAGATTTCTCTTTGCTTCCTTTATCAATTGTCTGCATTGCCTAACATCTGATTTATATTCATTCCTAGCCACCTCCCCTTTCTTCCATTTGTTGTATGTTGTTGTTTTATAACTGCCTTCACTTCCCCTCTAAACCAGGTTAGTTTTTAAACCAGCATGCCCTTCTTCCTCAGTTGTGGTATTGTGTCTTTTGGGGCTTGTAGAAAAGGGGCATGGCCTCCCTCAGAGACTGACAGCAAAGGAGAGCCAGACGCCCCCTGGTGGGCGGAACCAGGAAGACGTTGGCCACCATGCTGGAAGCGGCCAGAAGCAGGAACAGGAAGTATAAGAGGCGGGCCATGCAGCTCAATTGAGCAGGAGCCACCGAGGGAGACAGATGCTTCCAGCCCACTGCTGGAACCTGCGGAAGACTTTTGCTGTCCTGAGGATGCACCCAAGATACCAGAATTGCCAGACATGCCCGACGCTGAGGAGCTGCTGGGATTGCCACTGGCAGTGTACCCCGGGGAGAGGGAGGATGACCCTGGGGTTCAGGTACACCCTGAGGGGAGGGGAGGAAGTGGCTCAGGGGCAGCTGACTACTGTCTGGCTATGTTGCTGGCTGACTCTAGGGCAGCGTGTTGCAGCTGGATCCCCGCTGACCCGCTCTGCCACTGTAAGGGCCCTGGGCTGGGATGTGGTGGAGTCGGGTGGGCCCATGTCCCCCTGCCACCCCTGGGGTGGCAGCCTCCCCACCTTAGGCCAGGAAACCTGGTCTAGTCTACCATCTGCCGAGCTAGGACTGTAGACTGTTTGCTTGGTGCCCTGCCCTGGCTGAGGGCCTGGGCCCCTGAACTATTTGCGGCTACGCTGCCTAAGGGTTGGAGCTGGAGACTGATAACTTCCCCCTTACTTAGACTGTTGTTCCAGGTGTTTGCATAGCAAAGGGGTGTGGCCTCCCTCAGAGACTGACAGTGAGGGAGGGCCATACCCGCCTACACACTTACAGGGCTTCTAATAAGATGTTCTTAGATGATTCCCAATTATCAGTCACATTTCTCTGATTAAATTCTTCCTCCCAGCTGTTCTGGCTCATAATTGTTTTCAGCTTTGTGAAATTGGCCCCATTAAAGCCCCAGGTATATATATTACTGGTCTGGACTTTATTCTGTTTGCATGTTACAAATGTGATCAAGTCATGGTCACTTGTACCAAAGCTACTTTTAGTTCTGTGATCAGTTCCTCTTTATCTGTTAGGAGAGGGGTCGGCAACCTTTCAGAAGTGGGGTGCCGAGTCTTCATTTATTCACTCTGATTTAAGGTTTCGCGTGCCAGTCATACATTCTAACGTTTTTAGAAGGTCTCTTTCTATAAGTCTATAATATAGAACTAAACTATAGTTGTATGTAAAGTACATAAGGTTTTTAAAATGTTTAAGAAGCTTCATTTAAAATTAAATTAAAATGCAGAGCCCCCCAGACCGGTGACCAGGACCCGGGCAGTGTGAGTGCCACTGAAAATCAGCTTGCGTGCCGCCTTCGGCACATGTGCCATAGGTTGCCTACCCCTGTGTTAGGACAAGGTCTAGCAAAGAATTCCGCTGTGTTGGCTGCAATACTTTTGGAGTTAGGAAATTGTCATCTGTAATGTTTAGAAATTCCAAGGATGTTTTAACACTGGCATCATGAGACCTCCAGCCTATGTCACTCAGATTAGCACATTTACCAATGTGATATATGCCATCATGTGCCAGCAATGCCCCTCTGCCATGTACATTGGCCAAACCGGACAGTCTCTACACAAATGAATAAATGGACACAAATCTGACATCAGGAATCATAACATTCAAAAACCAGTAGGAGAGCACTTCAATCTCTCTGGTCACTCAATAATAGACCTAAAAGTGGCAATTCTTCAACAAAAAAAACCTTCAAAAACAGACTCCAACATGAAGCTGCAGAACTGGAATTAATTTGCAAACTGGATACCGTCAGATTAGGCCTGAATAAAGACTGGGAGTGGTTGGGTCATTACAAAACCTAAACTTAATTTCCTCAATACTAATTTTTCCCTACTGTTACTCACTCCTTCTTGTCAACTGTGTGTAATGGGCCACTCTCTTACCACTTCAAAAGTTATTTTTCCTCCCTTGGTATCCTGCTGTTAATTGATTTGTCTCATTAGACTGACCTCACACTTGGTAAAGCAACCCCCATCCTTTCATGTATTTATACCTGCTCCTGTATTTTCCACTCCATGCATCTGTATTTCAGCTCAGTACTAATGTCGACACGAGAACGAATGGATATAAACTGGCCGTAGGGAAATTTAGGCTTGAAATTAGACGAAGGTTTCTAACCGTCAGAGGGGTGAAATTTTGGAACAGCCTTCCGAGGGAAACGGTGGGGGCGAAAGACCTCTCTGGCTTCAAGATTAGGCTAGATAAGTTTATGGAGGGAATGGTTTGATGGGATAACGTGATTCTAATCAATTAGGCAATAACGGCCATCGCTGGTAAAATGAGGGTCTGGCTAGAGAATCTTGCCTGTATGCTCGGGGTTCTGCTGATCGCTATATTTGGGGTCGGGAAGGAATTTTCCTCCAGGGTAGATTGGCAGTGGCCCTGGAGGTTTTTCGCCTTCCTCCGCAGCATAGGGCAGGGGTCGCAAGCTGGAAGATTCTCTGCAACTTGAAGTCTTTAGATCACGATCTGGAGACTTCAACAGCAGAGTTAAGGGAAAGTGCGGGGGTCAGCTTTTGTGGCCTGCATCATGCGGGAGGTCAGACTAGATGACCATATTGGTCCCTTCTGACCTTAAAGTCTATGAGTCTATGAGTCTAAATGGGTTCTAGCCCATGAAAGCTTATGCCCAAATAAATTTGTTAGTCTCTAAGGTGCCACAAGGACTCCTCGGTTTTCTTTATACATAAGCATTCAACATCGTTTTCTTCTGAGTTCCCAGTGACTTGGAAACAAGTAATGCCATTTTTGACATAGAGTCCCCTCCCCCTCCCCCTTTCCTTTTGCTGACTTGATCCTTCCTAACTAGGTTATAACCATTGATTTTAACATTCCAGTTGTGCGACTCATCCCACCAGGTTTCAGTAACACCGACTAGATCGAATTTGTGCTCGTAAATGAGCAATTTCAATTCCTCTTATTTGTTACCCAGGTAAAGATTTTCTACTCTTTGTGTCATTTGGTTCCTTGATTAATTTTGTTTCAACATCTCGATTTTGTGCTAACTGACTGCTCCTGTCTTCCCTCCCCTTTTGCTATTGGTTTAACTCCCTCCTGACTACGTTAGCCAGCCTGTCCCAAGGAGAAGGCCCCCTTCTACCGAGGTGGAGAACATCCAAATTATACCTCCCTGCTCCCAGTAGAAGGCAGACCAATGTTCCACAAAACAAAAACCCTCCACCACTTACCTAGCCAACAATTCACTTCCAGAATCTTCCGCCTTCTGTCTTTCTTCACTCATAGGACAGAAGGATCTCAGAGAAGATCGCTCGGACATTCTTTTTCTTCAGCACGCTTCCGAGTTCCCTGAAGTTCTCTGCTCTCTGTAAGACATCCCCGCGGTGCAGTGCCATTAGTGCTGATATGAACCATCACCAGTGGATCCTTCTCCATCGACTTCAGAAGCCTGTCCAGTCTTCGAGTGACACCTTGTGTCCTGGCTTCAGGAAGGCAGTGCACCGTCCTGTTGTCCACCTGTCCTTTGCCAAATGTTCTTGCAGAACCCAGGTCTTCTAAATCCCAAGTTAGTCCCCTGCCTACTAGGCCATCTTTTCCCTCCCACTCTTAGCTTCCTTTGGCTCATCTCATTCTTTGACATGTGGCTTTAAAACCTCAGTGCAGGGGAAAGGTGAGATGCACCAGCGACATCTGTTTGTTTTGGAGATAGCCGTGAGAAGAGATAAGGCAACCTCCTGGAAGATGGTTGCATCCATCAATTTCATGAATGAGTTGTTGGGAAAGGATTGTCTCACACACAGTTTCTGCAGGTAGCTTGGTCTTGGATTAGCCTTTTATTTCACTGCCTCCTTGTTCTCATCTCAATACAGTTCAAAATATAATTATTTAAGTACAACCACAAACCCGGGGATCTATCACCCAGAATGGTGTCTGGGTGTCATCATATATAACAAACTGAGCTCAATATTTATAGAGCGACAGCCAGCACAAATCATCCCCAGAAATCCCTCTGAACTGGAGCGCGAGGGATAAACTCCAGAAATATCGCAAGCGATCGTTCACTGCAGACTGCCCAGCAGACCCGCCGGCTGTATATCACACTCTAATGCCAGCTGAGCCCACACTCAGTGCTGGAGTGGTGCAAAGGTCAACTGCGTGAGTTTGGGGGACCCATGATTTGCTTGAACCCTCCTTGCTTCTACAGCTGATCCTCCACTGAAGGATGCTGGCTCCTCTCTCTCTCTGTGCTCTGTGATGTCACCTCCTGTTATATCATATTATTTCTTCATACAACGCACAGTCAACCTGTGGAACTCCTTGCCAGAGGATGTTGTGAAGGCCAAGACTATAACAGGGTTCAAAAAAGAGCTAGATAAATTCATGGAGAACAGGTCCATCAATGGCTATTAGCCAGGATGGGCAGGGATGGTGTCCCTAGCCTCTGTTTGCCAGAAGCTGAGAATGGGTGACATGGGATGGATCACTTGATGATTCCCTGTTCTGTTCATTCTCTCTGGGGCACCTGGCATTGGCCACTGTTGGAAGACAGGATACTGGGCTAGGTGGACCTTTGGTCTGACCCAGTATGGTCATTCTTACATTCTTATCTGTTGACTGCCAGCTGCCAGGGTCACTTCCTTGCATTAGCCTGGCGCCGCTGAGCCTGCTAGAGTTTCCCATTTCAAATCCCAACCGATGGGAGAAGGTAGAGAATCCAGGGCCTCGCATCTGCTACAAGCTCCGTCAACGTGGCAAAGGCTTGAGAGTCCCTGTCCCGCCCCACACACCCCTCTCTCTTCCTCTCCACTCTCACTGAATCTCTTCTTGACACGACGTGGCTGGAAATCACTTCTCCCCATTCTTGATCACTGTACGCTCTGAATGGTACACGGAGGGCAGTGCTTTCATGGGCTTAGCCGTGGACCGACTCATTGCTTCTAAAGTCAAGCTAATGCTTGTGCAAGCTGTTGCTGGACTGATAATCCTGTCAACAAGAGTCTTCGTGTCTCTTGCCCAACATGGGCAAGCTCCTTCAGCAACCCCCTGTCCGGGCGACTGGACAGAGTGGGGACAACTTCACTGTGGGGACAGAGAGTCCTTGGGTCTCCCTTTGGAGACCACCCCCGAGGCAGGGTTGGAGGAGGAGGAGGGAGAAGAATGAGATAGCAGTGTCTTTCCCATGGCTGAGGTCTGTCTGAGGTGGGAATCTGGTGTCCCTCACACGTGGATCCAGAAACATGCACAGAACTATAGAAGAGAGGGGCTGGAAGGGTCCTCACAGGTCATCCAGTCCCACATCAGGCCTCTAGCAGAAGCACAGGTCTCCCTACAAAGCATGATGTCTAGTCTCCATTTGAACATTCCCACTGATGGAGCATCCATTCCGGTGCCCAGACCATCGCAGAGTTCTTCATTCCTGTAGCTCTTGCCTTAAGTCTGATCCAAATTTGCCCTCAAAGCCGTTGCATCTCTCAGGGCCTCTGTGGCCGGCTTCGAGCTATCTATGGGGGAGTGAATTGTGATGATGCTTGTTGTTGTTGTTGTCACCACTGAAGCGTGGACAATTGTCCGCTATGATGCCGCACACTCCTGACCTGCCCCACATCCTGTTATTCCAGTCCTGGACCCACAGCTCTGAAGGTGCACTTCATACCTAGGGTTGCCAACCCTACAGGATTGTCCTGCAGCCTCCAGGAATTAAAGATTATGTCATGTGATGAAAGTTCCAGGAATACGTCCAACCAAAATTGGCAACTACTCATATCTGACCTGAAGAACCCCCTGTTGATTTCCCTGTCTGGAACCCTCCACATCTGTCCTAACAAACCTCAGTCTTGACCATGACACCCTTTGCCAATCCAGTCCTAGACCCACAGCTCTGCAGTTGCACCTCAAACATGACCTGTAGCAATCCCCACTACTGCTATGCCAGACCTGGAACCCTACACAGCTCTCCTAACGCATCGATCCTGACCCACGGCCCCTTTTGCTATTCCAGTCCTGAGTACTCGAGAGTAGGGTGACTATTCACACATCCCCAGGATATCAGACATTCCAGAACTTCCGGGAATGGCGAAGGCCCACTGCTGTTGGCGTGATTGCTCACACGCCATTCTGAAGTGTGCGCTGCCCCAGCCCCCGCCGGCATAACCTCCCACGCATGGTGCATGTAAGGTCATGCCAGCGGGGGTGGAGCAATGCGCTCTTCAAAATAGCAACCACGTATGGTTTTGTCTCAGTACCAGATGGGGGGAAAAAGAGAACTGTTCAATTCAAAGCCGGCCGAGTGGCCCTCCCGCCTGTAGAACAGAGACCGCCAACGACAAGGGTGACTGCACAGAGTGGGGACAACCTGTACTCAGGAAAGAGTCCTTGGGCAAATGGACAACTGTCCTTTCGTACTTTGGCTGAGGAATCACTCGCCTAATATTCCCTTGCATTTCCAGGACAGAGCACAGCAGACCTGAGCTAATCGGTTCCTGGCTCCATCCTGTCTTCCTGCAGCACTGCAGGCAGAGCTTGACATTAAACCAAATAAAATCCAACCCTTAGCATTAAGTAAAACTCCCATTGTGATGGGTTTGTAACTTGCAGCAAGAACTCAGCAGGGGCGTGTTAACGCTGGTCTCCAGCGAGTGGAAGAATGAGACTTCGGAAAACCCTGACGAGGCGAAGCTCTTAAAATAACAATTGAATTAAACTTAATTCATTTTCACTTAATACCCTAAGAGTGCCTTTAGCAAAATGAGACTATTATTATTTTGGAGAGGAGGATGGGAAGGTATGAGCTGCAGATAAAATCCCTCTATTGAGGCAGCAAAAGTCCTGGTGAAAAATTGCGATGGCTGGAACCTCAAAAATGCAGAGGTTACATTTCAGGGAAAATGCCCAGAACTGCAGCTGCTTCTTCTAGCTGTACCCAAACCCCTTGGAGCTGCAAAACGGGACTGGAAATCTCTTTTTGTAAAATTACACGGACTTCTTTGGTCCTGGAAGCAGAGAAGCGGGAACTAGGAGTGCGGGGGAAAGAGGGTAGGAGGTGCACGAGATCTTTCAACACCCCCACTCTAAAAAGTGACCCAGTGCCACTGCCTGGAAGGGGTAAAAATACAATCAGACTCCGCTTTTACACATTCCTTTACCACCTGTCTGTCTGGAGTGTATATATGTGCTTCCCCGCCCTCCACCCTATCATCAGAGGATTTGTGAATCTCCCAAGAGCTTACAGATAGAAATTACAATGACTCTCTCTTTCCTAGACTGCAGGGAAGATAGCGGGATTGGTTTATGGGATTTGAACATTGTATTTGTGCTTGTGTCTGTGTGTGTTGTGCATCTGTGTGAAGAGTTTGTTCAGGGAAAGCTAAACTGAAGGAATGAATTTTGCATTTTGGCCCCAATTCAGCAACACACCTAAGCACACGCTTAGTTTAAAGCCTGTGCTTAAATGCATCCCTATGCATTAAAGCACTTAAGTGTGTGCTTCAAATTCAGCACACTTTACTGAACGGGTCCTTAGTTCTGAGAGTGCCATCCAATGCGATATTAACTGTAACTAATGTGGCTAAGATCCACTAAAAGACGGTTCCTTTGGCTATTCTCAGCCCTCTTTGGAATGGGGTATTATGGGATATTGCCTTCTACAAAGATTTAAAATCTTCCTCTCCAATTAAAACTCCCTCCAGTTAACTCAGACATGCAGCAAACAGACCCAGGAACTTTATCCTGACCTTTCAATCCAAAAGGCCCCTGAATAAAACCCCATTCTTTCCTTTAGCCAAACACAAACAACACCAGCAACAAAATGGCTCCCAATTGCTAAACTACATTTCCCAACAGGCCACAGGCCAAGGTCAGAGGTCACATGAACCTTCCAAGGTATAAAATGCCTCCATTTCAGCCTGCCCCTCCATTATAGGGATCTTGAGACTGCGAGAGGGTTGCTAGGAGCAAACAGCAGCTTCTCCTTGCACTGGCTATACTGGTGCAGAAGCAGATCCAGGCTTTGGAGATGCCACAACAAAATTAATTTCCTCTGAAAATACATGAATTGCTACATTATACACATGCCCTCTCTGGGTTGCGCTATTTATTATCGTGTTTATAATCAGCCTCTTGTTTATTAATCTTCACCAGAAAGAACAAAACACCCCTTAGCTGGAAAAAAAAAGTTCTCTTTAAGCTACAGAGCCTTTTTTAACATCTTTTGCCCAGTATAGCCCTTGCCCCAGTAGAAAACTTGCAAGTTTCAAGATTAATTCACAACCCACCAAAACCAAAAGAGAAACGCGACAGGCTGGTGAAATGAACTAACGAAAGCCATTCAGTGCCCTATATTGCCCTCCCTGTCCTGAAAGTGACCTGTGCTTCCTGGTACATGGATTTTAGGGTGTGTCTACACTTAAAACGCTACAGCGGCCTGGCTGCCCTGCTGCTGATAAACCAGCCTTGTTAGGCAGGTAATTGTGGGGGTGCGGGAGAGACACAATATTCAAAGCAAGCATCTCTACCGTGTGTGATCCCAAGCTAGCTGAAGAGAGGTCTCCACGGGAATGACTTCAATGGAATATCTTCCAGTGGAGATGGGGATAGTGGAGTGACAGCACTGGGTGGGAACAGATTACGGTGGGGGCGGCGTGTGAGTGATACTGACAACAGGCTCAGTGTCAGGTGTCTGGATTAGTTTTGGGAGAGGGTGTGTGTGTGCGTATGTGGAAAGTTAAAGAGACACTAAGATCTCTTTCTGTATGTCTCTCTCACACACACATACTTTGGAAGCTCCCGGTGTCTTAAGGGGGCACTTGAATATTAAAATCCTTGATGTCCTGAGAGCCTGGGGAGATCATTTAACTTCGTTTCCATGAGCCGATCTCTAAATGGAACGAGCAGCAGACTGACAATTACAAGCGACACTGACAAGGCAGAGAAAAGCCTGAAGATGTTTCTGGGGAGGTGAGAGTTGGACGGGATGGCAGGACTCTATTGCGCTAGGTGCGGTACAAACCCAGCACAAAGAGATGGTCTCTGCATGGATGTTTTTTCCCTAAGGTGTCCTGTCTGCCACAGCCCGGATATCTCTAGCTCCTAGACTAAGATATTAGCAGCCACTAGCATGCATGTCCTCCTTATTGGGCATGCTCATAGAATCTCAGGGTTGGAAGGGACCTCAGGAGGTATCTAGTCCAACCCCCTGCTCAAACAGGACTAATCCCCAACTAAATCATCCCAGCCTGGGCTTTGTCAAGCTGGACCTTAAAAACCTCTAAGGATGGAGATTCCACCTCCTCCCTAGGGAACCCATTCCAGTGCTTCACCACCCTCCTAGTGAAATAGTGTTTCCTAATATCCAACCTAAACCTCCCCCACTGCAACTTGAGACCATTACTCATTACTCATCTGTCAGCCAGCTGGGGGGAGGGAAATGTGGACTCAGCGGAGGAGGGTGAAGGCCGCTGAGGGACACTGAATTGCCAGGTACCGCCTGGTCCCCGAGCAGTGCATCACACCTCAGCAAAAGGCTTCCTGCTCTTTGCCCTGAGTAATGCGTGCGGTGTGGTCTGTGCGGCTTATCACACAGGCCATGCCCCTGCCTCCCCTAGTCACTGAATGGGGAAGGGGTGTAGAAAGGGTGTCTGTGCAGACTGGCCTTGTGAATGAAGGGGAGGCGGAAACTGTATCAGCCTGGGGGGGACTCTTAACTCTTTCACTCCTGGCCCTGCCGTTCCACCGACCATGCTGCTCTCCTTTCTTGACTTGTATACAATAAATACAAATTAATGGGCCATCAGGATTCCCTGAGCTCTGGCAGTGCCCTTGGGGTTGGACTATACCTGGTGCCGCTCCCCAAGGAACTTGCATTCTCTTACACGACACCGTGTTAAAGGGACGTTAATGGAAGTCAAGCCCTCAAAGGTTGGGAAATGCCGGACTTCGGGTGGGCTGGTTAGCTTTAATTGGCCCCCTTGCGGGTATGCTTCAGGATGCAGTACGAGATTACGTAAACACCTCCTGGTGGTTCTGCAGGACCCCTGCCTCCTTCCATGCACAGGGTGGACGGTGCTCACTCAATGAGCAGCTAGTCAATATTTCGTTTCTCCTCATTGTTCAGTGTGGAGCCCAGGCCTTAATTACTGACCAATATTTAAACTCTACGCTCGGTGACCAGATGTCCTGATTTTATAGGGACAGTCCCGATTTTGGGGTCTTTTTCTTATATAGGCTCCTATTACCCCCACCCCCTGTCCCGATTTTCCACACTTGCTGTCTGGTCACCCTACCCTACGCTGAAAACAGAATTATTCCCTCGTGGGCTTTTCTCTGGTGCTCATTACTTATAGTATCTTGAGTTCTTCACGGCCATTAATGAATTTATCTTCCCCACGGCCCTGTGAGGGGTGGTATTATCCCCAAGTCACAGATGGGGGAACCGAGGCACAGGTTGTAATGTAACCATCTCCACTCATTTTGGGTGCCTAATTTGAGACACCTACAGCCTGATGTGGCAGAGTACGTGGCGTCATACAGCACTGCGTATGTTCCAGGCACTGCTCCCAGGCAGTGCTCGGCCCTGCTGCAGATCAGTCCCCGGAGTCCCAAGCCAGGCACTCAGAAAATGAGGAACACACAACTAGTGACCATCTGTGAGAAGTTTGATTTAAGTGCCCAGCCAGCCCCAGTCTCCACCCCAGACCCCGTCTCCTTGCCCAGCCAGTCTGAGTCTTCTGCCCCCACTAGCTCCCAGGCTCCGTGCCCATCTGCCCCCATGAATAGCTCTTGACCCCTCTGACTTGGGCACCTGCAGGGGAGCACTGAGAGCACAGGACAGACCGGCTTCTTGCTCTCAGTTCCTGTGCCCAGAGCCACTGTGACCCCTAACATCTAGGAAGAGCAATTGCAGGGAAAGTCCTGCTCAGCCCAGGCAACCTGTTCAGTACAGACGCAAGCCTCGGTGATTTCCCCCTTCCCGTCCCCGGCAAAGTGCCAACAAGTCTCTGCTGAGATTTCCCCAAACTTTGTAACTTGGCCAAAGCTTGATGGGTTTTCACAGGAGCAGCAAATAGAGCTTCCCTGACAGCAGGGAACTCCCCTGCAGGTTTCAAGTCTCTGATCCAAGGCATGGAGGCACTAGTGCTTCTCAACACAATGATCGTAAAAATTTTGAATATGGGCAAAACAATGTATTTTTTCCTCTGCTCCTGTTCTTGGAAACGGCTGAACCATTTTAGGTGATGCTTTCCAAACAAAAGCAGCCTGGGGCAAACACCCAGCAAGGGAAACTTCAGACAGGATGGTTAAAGTTAGCAAAATTGTAAGCAGCTAAAAACAGGGGCTTATAGTGGGAAGCATTGTGCAACCTTAATTATAGGTGGTGCTACCAGTTCTGCTAACAGTATTAGCTGTAGGACTGTCCATGCAGATGGCATTCTTTTGTCACCTTTCTGACAAGTGGTAGCAGATGTCAGGGTCTCGCAAGTCAGTTTTCCATGGGAGGAAAAATCAGTGATGTGGAGTTTGGGTATTTTAGTGCCACTTGTTTATTTCCACTATATGCACCAATCCCTCAACAGAGGAGGTCATATGCAGCATGCAGGTCATCTCCTCTTTCAGACGTCGCAGCCCAGTGCTTAATTTGTGATGAAACAGGTGCTGGGGCTCAAACAATTTTTTTTACTTTCATAACTGATGCAGCAATCCCAGAGGTCCCAGGGCTATGAACTGCCACGCCTAGAAATGCTGAGGCCAAGCCCTGGCACAAATTAAACACTGTCTAAGCCCAAATACTAGTGTTTGGCTCTGAGGGATCAACTCTGCCCTATGAATTGTCTGTGGTTAGAGAGCTGAAGACACAGAACAAACACTCTGCTGCTTGAAACAGCTCCCCCCGAAAGAATCAGCATTACAAAACAATGCAGAATTTCACCAAAGACTGAACAATGCTTGTACGCTAAGAGAAAGAGCTAGGAAGACACTGAGTAACAGCACCCACTGGTAAATCCTGCCATAACAATGGGTATATAAGTCAGGTACGTATGATCCACAGGAAGAGCTGGTCAGAAAATCCATTATTTTCCTGTGTAAAATTTCAAGCTTTGAGCAAAAAAATGAAAGAAAACAAACATTTTGGCTGAAAACTGAAATAGTTTGATTCGGAAATGCCAGCGCAATGCCTGATGGGAGTTGTAGTTTGCATGCCTCCCCTAGTCAAACTACATTTCCCAGGATGCACAATGGTATCCCCTCTTGGTGAGGGAAGGGGGTGCATCATGGGAGTCCCATGGCCAAGGTGCTTTCTGGGACATGCAAGGCAGGGAGCAGGGATGGTTTCCTACTATGTGTGTGTGCAGCGCCTAGCACAATGGGGCCCAATCTCAACTGTGCCCGTTAGGTGTGACTAGAATGCAAACAATAAATGATAACGTAGACCCTTCTGGGTCATCAGATCCAGTCCCTGCTATTGCAGGCAACCTCACCAGATCATCCCATTCATAAACTTAACAAGCTCAATCTTAAAACTAAGTAGGTTGTTTGTCCCCCAAATGTTTTAATCTAAACAATATATATATATATTTTCACTGAAAGTTTAGAGCAGCGGCTCTCAACCTTTCCAGATGACTGTCTCCCTTTCAGGAGTGTGATTTGTTTTGCGTATCCCCAAGTTTCACCTCACTTAAAAACAGGGCCGGCTCCAGGCACCAGCTTAACAAACAGGTGCTTGGGGCGGCCAAGGGAGAGGGGCGGCACGTGCGGCAATTCGGGGGCGGCAGGTCCCTCACTCCCTCTAGGAGCGAAGGACCTGCCGCCGAACAGCCGCCGCGGATGGCGGCTTTTTTTTTTTTTTTTTGCTTGGGGCAGCAGAAATGCTGGAGCCGGCCCTGCTTAAAAACGACTTGCTTACAAAACCAGACATAAAAATACAATAGTGTCACAGCGCATGATTACTGACAAATTGCTGACTTTCCCATTGTTACCATATAATAATAAAATTAATCCATTGGAATATAAATATTGTACTTACATTTCAGTGTCTAGTATATAGAGCAGTATAAACAAGTCATTGTCCGGATGAATTTTAGCGTGTACTGACTTCGCTGGTGCTTTTTCTGTAGCCTGTTGTAAAACTAGACAAATATCAATATGAGCTGATGTCCTCCCTGGAAGACCTCTACGAACCCCCAGGGGTCCATGTACCCCTGGTTGAGAGCCACTGGTTTAGAAAGTAATATTAATGAAAGCATTTCTACTCCTATTAATGTTTTGAACATTAATGAACGTTTTGATCCACACAGCCTCTTTCACTCACATTTGGTTCCTCTTCCGAAACAGAGGGTCAGCAGAAGATAATTAGCAGATGTTTTATGTGCTCCGGTCCAACAAAATTACAGACATCGAGAGTTTTCCATTCAGTGCGGCGAGAAAAAGTCGGAATGCAGGAAGTCAATTCCGTCTCCTCTGGGATTCTCCTAAACTGTTCACCTTCTGGTTTGCCACATCAAAAGTCGATTTTCTCAGGCGCTAGCCCTCTGAAGCTCACATTCCTGAGGTCAGGTACACGCCCAGAGGTTCCGAAAAGAAACAAGGAGAATTCTTGTCAGAGCTGCTAACAAATGGATTTCCATGCCTTGCTTTCTAGACCTGTAGCCTGTAGGCCAAAAAACCTCAATCGTGCAACATTAGTGTTAAGCTCTCCGAAGGCAAGAAGTGCCAGAGTTGTGGCTGGCCCTGCGACTTTCACTCTGCCCCTATGCATTGTGCATGATGTGCTATGCACTGTGATGAGGGACCAGAGCGGTATCCCTGCCACGGCTGCTTTGCACGTCTTCACTGTCAGAAAGCAGCAAGAAAGCCAGCTTGACTTTGTGTCCAGGGAATCCCTGCTGTGTACCACCACCATCCAACACTGCATCAGACTCCCAATCCAGGAGGATTCCCAGCAGTCACCAGGTGCCTGCGTGGCCCCTTACGGTCATTGACAACTGAGGGTAAATTAGAGCAGCCTTCAAGCTGTTCTAACTTGAGGACCCCAGCTGGCTCTGGGATTGGGGAATTGCAAAGGTGACTGCAAGCCCGTTCAACGGGAACACAGAATGGGGCCCGCGGAGTTGAATTACAAAGCCACACGATGTTTCTCAATCATTTAATATCAGATTATTGTTTTCTATCCTCATCTCTCTGCTACAGACTTCCTATGGCATATCCTTGGCTCTATAAAATGGGGGGCATGGGATTGGATTCCCTGGAGGGTGGTGGAAAACCTCCCTAGAAGAAGGGTGGTGATGTTCAGATCTTTATTAAGGGACTAAGGAGGGACTGGAATCAAGACCTGGGGCGTCCCTTTTGCCAAACCCTGGGTTTCCAGAAGTATTTGAAGAGTTGTCTTGGCTGGCGAGGAGTCAAAGGACGATGCAGCTCTTTCAGCTAGGTATGCAAGGGCAGTGCAGGCCACCTTGAGCATGCATCTAGGGGCAAATTCCCAACCCAGCTCCTAGCCTGAGGATCTGGGCTAGGTGCGGGGCAAATGCACAACAAGGAGAGAGACATTTTCCTCCCCAAGCTTTGCAGCAGCTCCTCAGCTTCTCCTCAGAGGCTACTGAAACCCAGTGGCCTGTAGCCCCAATGGGCAACCTTCCCCAGTAAAGGAGCAGGTGCCGTAGGCTCTATGCTGCAGCTGGCTCTCAGACCTGCCTTTGCAGGGAGCAGTCTTTCCCTGAAATCTTGGCAACCACCTGGTTCTGCTGCCCAGGGGTCCCCCAAGGCACTCGGGACCGTGGTGATGGGCAGATAGAAGAACACGGCTGGATGGTGCAAGCACAACCCATTGCTCAGGGCGTGTTGTGTCCGCACGGTGCACATTCCATAAAGGACGAGTGGTGGCTCCGTACCGTTTTTTTAGCTCAAGCTGTAGCAGCTCATGCTTTCAGCTCTGGAGGTCCATCCCTGGTGTCCATCAAGACGGCAGCCACGTAAGCTGCTTAATTAGCATAGCAGAAAAATAAAAACCTAATGAGCACGCACAGTATGTGATTTTCGAGTGGTCGTAACTCTGTCAACTCAGTCTCCGTTTTCTCAGGAGTGGTGCCCCCAAGGAGAGCTGTTTCTATGTCACATAACAGCCTTCAAATCTCAGCTGGTTTGACTGGTTCCAAAGAGGATGGATCTAGACTGTTCTCAGTGGTGGCAGATGACAGAACAAAGGTCTCAAGTTGCAGTGGGGGAGGTCTAGGTTGGATATTAGGAAACACTATTTCACTATGAGGGTGGTGAAGCACTGGAATGGGTTCCCTAGGGAGGTGGTGGAATCTCCATCCTTAGAGGTTTTTAAGGCCCGGCTTGATAAAGCCCTGGCTGGGATGATTTAGTTGGGGATTGGTCCTTTGAGCAGGCGGTTGGACTAGATGCCCTCCTGAGGTCTCTTCCAACCCTAATCTTCTATGATTTTATGATTCTATGACTGTTCAAAAAAAGGTCCCAGGAATGTTTTACTCCTGGGTACATTTTTCATTCTCTTTTTGCTCAAAGGCAGCTGGACTGGTTTTGCTCCACCTTTCCAGAAAAAAAAAAAAGAGAAGAAAAAAAATCACCATAGTTCATAGACCAAGCCTGGCAAATGTCAGTCTAAAACGTGACCATGTCCCCCAGCTCCGGGTGACCGAATCCAGGGGGTCCGAATAGAAGGTGTTTTGCAACCTTCACCGTAGTGGTTACTGCTGCTCCTGTGATAATAGAATTGCAAAGTTAAGGGAGCAAGAGAAATAAAAGCTGTTATCACAAAATAATGAAGAACAATTGTTAGGCGAGGGAAAGAACAGGGTTATCTGGGCAAAGAAGTATTGGAACATAAAATACATTGAAAAATATAAGAAATAACCAATCATCAGCGGTTTACTTCCCTTCCGGATATTGATATCTACGCACCTGAATATATCCTGGGTGTCTTGTTACGCTAAAACCCTGCTAATGGGTGCCCAGTGAGGTGGGAGCCATTCGCAGAGCTCACTAAAGCCAACGGGGGCCAAGCACTCTCTTCCAGGCTCAGTGGAAGAAACAATGAAGCCCCTTTATGTTGAAAGAACAGCTGCAGACGATGGGGGCTACTGCTTGAAGCACTAAGCCTTAGGGCTAGGCCTGAGCTAACCCGGGTAGGTTAACTGGGGTTTCCCTGGGTCCAAACCCAGGGGCTAGGAGATCAAGTGCCAGCTGCGTGTGTTAGCAGCAGGAAGCCAGGAGAAGTGATGGTGAGTGTGACCCTGATGGGGACCAGAGAGACAGGACTTTTTGGGCACAGAACCCGCCGGAGGGTGGGCGTGGGGATTTCTGAACAAGGGAATGGCCTGTTGCTGTTTGTTTGTGATCAGGAAACAGGCCCGGGTGTCCATTTCTTTGTAAATACACCCAGACTAGCCCAGACTCCTCGCATCGATTTCTCCTCCTAAATGGAAACAGCCCTGCCAGGCCCTGAATTCTGGAGACCTGCTTGGGTAGGGATCTACTAGAGCTGGTGGAATGGGGGGCAGGAGTGATTCATGGATATTTTTGCAAATAAGAGTGCCCAGTCATCTTCCACAGGGGTCATATTATTCATTATTGACAAGTGTTCAGACACGGACCTGAAATCTCCCGTGAAAGATCATCTGAAAATTCCTGCCAGAAAGTGTGTTGTCCATTATTCGCGCCTTGCTATCCTCCTCTTTCAAACGTTTTAGCCATCCAATCAGGATGCAGAAATTGGTCTTAAGTGACCAACCACACCCGAGGGATAGAAAATAGCAGATAGATCTGTCTGAACTAGTCAGTGAACATGGATGAATAATGATTAGATTACAAGGAAAGCTCAAATGGGAAAGGGTCTCACAGTCATATGGAGCCCGGGTGGGAGTTTTCCCCATCAGACCAATTCGCACTTCCTGCCAGCCGAGTGTGTTCTCACATTTTGTGTAGGTTTTGTAAATTACAATTTATTTGTACTATCACCATGTGCATGTCACGGGAAATTCATCACTAGGTTGGCGATCCTCTTTGTTTGTAATCTGCCCTTGCCGGACAGCTTTGCAAAAGGCCTGTAGGTGTCCTGTCGGGGCGTTAGATTAATTTCTTCTATAGCTCTAAAGACTTCCTTGAGGAGAATTGGGTGAACGCTTGGGAGGTGCTTTTTCCTCAGCGTTCTGGCACCAGCGGCATAAAATAATTCAGTGCCATGATGAAGATACATTTAGAATCACCACAGGCAAGCTGACCCGAGGTCTGGTTCTTGTGTGTGCATTGCTCATGTGTCCTATGCATGGAGCTTATGGTGGTTATGGATGTGCTGGCTGGCTTGATGTGTGCGGCTCAGAGATCTCCCTGCAGTGACTTCAACATGGCTTAAAAAATCTGCTGGCTATAAGTGCAGCGTTTATAAGAGCAAAGGGGTATAAAACCTCACGCTTCAAGCCAATCGCTAACGATTCGTGGTTAGGGTGAGACCTTCATGGGGAGAAAATTATTGCACATCTGCCTACAGTGGGGGGTCAGGGACCTTCCTCTGAGGCATCGGCCCCTGTCAGAGACAGGACACTGGGCTAGAAGGACTGTGGGTCCAACCCACTCTGGTAATTTCTGTGTTCCATACATGATTAGAGTTGGGTGAATCATTTTTTAAAAAGTCATCGGATAAGAGAAAAATATTCCCAAATGAATCCAGTAATGATGTAATTAATAATATTTGCCTAGTTCCACTAAGCAACAAACTTATTTTGGAACAAAAACCTTCCAGGGCACCGGAGAACCAGACGTGTAATGTATTTGCCAGCTGATGGTGTGGTGCTCAGATACGTAATGGTAACGGGACCCAGATCAGCACCGTGTAAATCGCGATGCTTCTAAGGAGGAGCTGCCCATTTGAAGAGCAAGAGAAATCAGCAGGCTGGGAGGTGGATGGTTTGGAAGACAGTCAAGGGATATGGATTGGACAGTGGATTCTACACAGTGATTCCCAGTCCAGCTCTTAATGGAGGTTTGTCCCTGTTAAAACTGGAACTGGGCCTCTCCTTGCAAACTTCAGGGGCTCAATGGGCCACAGAACTCTTGCCTAAGATTACTTCCTGAGAATAAGGGACATCCGGCTCCAAGGGACTCCGTTAAGGTAACTTTTCATCAGCTTTAAGCTTCATACATACCCGGATCACTCACCTTAAAGCTGTGTGCTACTTTAAAAAACAAAACAGGGGTAGGGTTACCATATGGTGAGATGCCTAGGTATAGAGAGAGCCCAGAAATTCAATTACAGCTGCAAGCGTAGCAATAATAGCTTATGTCCAGCAGAGGGAGCTTTTCTAATAACTTGGGGTGATGTGTGGGGCTGTAAGATCCCTGGTTTGCCTATGGGGAGGCTGCCTTCCCAGAAGACCTTAGTCCAGATCCCCCTGCAAACAGCAGAGCTCAGACGGAGGAGGGGTCCGAGCTCTTGCTGGAGATTAGCCAGTTGCAAAGAAGTTATCACTGAGTGAGCACAACGGAGTGTTTTCTCTGCACTGTCTAGGCTCCAGTTTTCCCACCAACAGCCCTCTTTGCAACTGCGTTTAAGGCTTTTTGCTGTACGATGGGAGGGAGTTGTCCATATTGAGAGATCCCAGTGAAGTCTTGCATATCTACATGGTAAGGAAAGTGTTGATTAATGCTGTAATGCAAGGAGAGAACCAACAGGCCCAAGGCCTGTTAGGCAGTTTGCTTAGCATAAATAAAGACTAGCTCGGCATGAGTAGCTTGAGACACGGAACTAAGAGGCTAGTGACAGGAATTCACAAGATGGAGCACGGTGGGAAATGAGGACCACAACACAGATAATTGGTATTTTAGGATCATAGAGACATAGAATTGTAGGCCTGGAAGGGACTTAGAGAGGTCTTCTAGTCCAGTCCCTTGCACTCAGGGCAGGACTGAGTATTATCTAGACCATCCCTGGCAGGTGTTTGACCAACTTGCTCTTAAAAACCTCTAATGACGGAGGATATGTTTAGGGAATAAGTATAACCAAACCTTATATCTACCACAGAAATACCACGGCAATTCACTGACGTGACTGCTCATGTTTGATGTAAATGGTTAATTAACCTACAGGAATGGGGGGACCTCAACAGAGGTGGGGTGAGGGAGTGCAGATAAGGGAAAAAGGGGTTCCTAAATAGACACAGGGGGTGTCGGCGTCACACATTATAAAAGATTACTCAGCCTGTGTGCTGTGGGGAACACCGGGGGATGGTGACCACCCGCTGGCGCTGGGGTCATCACCACCCCTACTTTGAGGCTGCCCGAGGGATGATGTGAGCAAGGAAAGCACTGCACAGCCTGTCTGATCTATGTTTCCTTTGCTATATGACGGTGCTTACGATTTGGTTTGGCTTGTTATCAAACTGCTACTAAGAAGGTATTGGATGGTCTCTCATGTGCTGCTCGGGGCCCTTATTCTAACAACAACCTCCCTACTGAAGGTTTGCCCTGACTCCCTGATTACAGAACTTTCCTCTCCTCTAAATCAGTGAGTTCCACCCAGATAGGTGTGAAGACTGTCAGGATCCTGACCAGGGCAGTCGGGACCAAGGGTCACAGCAGGGTCAAACCTGAGACTGAGTAGTGGAGGAATCATAAGACTGGAAGGGACCTTGAGAGGTCTTCTAGTCCAGTTCCCTGCACTCAAGGCAGGGCTAAGTATTATCTAGACCAGTATTATCTAGGAGTTCGTAGGCAAGTTCCAGGCTGGGGCCTATAGCCAGGATCGGAATCCAAGTCAGGTTTCCCGCTCTGGGTCAGGAGGCGAGGTTTGAATCAAGCCAAGGACAATACCAGGAGTTCAAGAGTTGGGATGGTCGTGGCAGCTAGAGGAGATCCACACTGTCACCTGCACGCTTCTTGGAACGCCCTTGGGTTTATATAGGGTGGGGAGCCAATCAGGATCCATGAGGCTGCTGCCTGTGAGACCCCTTGAGGCGGGACTTCCTGTGGGTTGTGGACAGTGCCACAGGCCTGTGTTTGAGCCCTGCTGGGCCTCAGGGATGTATGTTTACAGACTTGGCAGGGGAGCGTGATCCTTGTGTGCCCAGGAGACTGAGCGTTGTTAGTGGCTGGTCTACAACCCAGGAATTCACTCCTAAAAGAGATCAGGGGGAGCCTAAGTCTCAGCACCTGCCCAGAGAAATGTGACACCTGCTCCTTGGACTGAGACAGCCCAAAATACCAAGCAAACGAATCCCATCCTTGCTGACTGGAGGGAAGACATCTATCCTGATGTGCTCAGATCCCATGGTGATGGGTGCTGCACGAGAACATAAGTCAATGCATGTGCCTGTGGACTGAAGTGGTACCTAGGCCTTCATCTAGCCCCCTGCACTGGGGTGAAATCCCCCTGGATGGTTTGGAGGAGCACTTGTCAGACTAGGAGTTGTAGTGGTGCCAGCTCATGTGATTCAAGTCGCCTCATACATGATGATTTATAATAAAGCCTCAACTGATTAAAGGATTGGAAAAGAAGCCTTCTAATATTCACTCCAGGAGCTCACAGTCTGTTTAGTTTAGCAAAGAGAAGGTTAAGGAGTGACGAGATTCGTGTCTAGAGGTACCAACACAGGGAACTGAAATTTCGTAACAGAGGGCTTGTCAGTCTAGCAGAGGAAGATCTAACAAGATCCAATGGTTGGAAGTTGAAGCCAGACAAAATCAGACAAGAAATAAAGGGGGTGATTAACTATTGGACCAATTTACCAAGGGTCGCGGTGGATTCTCCATCACTGACAATGTTTAGATCACAACTGGATGGATTTCTACAAGATCTGCTGTAGGAATTAGTTTGGGTAAGTTCTATGGCCGGTGCTATACAGGGTGTCAGACTAGCTGATACAATGATCCCATCTGGCCGTGAAATCCAGGAACTCCTGCTTTAATCATCAGTCTCCTTGTTGTAATTCAGAACTAGAGCCTGCAGAGGTCGCCCTTGCATAAGGTTTAAATAGCTGAGCAAGCCAGCTGGAAAGTTCAAAAATCTGTGCAATTGACCAGAATTGATCAGCACCCCAGAAAACTCAGAGGCTCCAATAAAATCTACATCTATGTGTAAAATAATTGTCCTGAGTCGTCATGAGTTGAGCTGGCAGTCCGTCCAGGACAATTTGAATTTCTGGGAGTTGGGAGCTGTCTGTCAACGCACTATGAAGCCGACACCCGGAACAGCAATTTATGAATCTTTTCTCATTTATTTTAATGATTTTTAGATATCGGAACATGCAACAAAACAGAGGTGGATTACATAGGCCCAGAGGGAGGGTCTTACAAATTGGGGTCAGTAGTTTTTAGACCAGAACCACAGATGGACAATAAAAACAACAGGCAGGGGGAGCCATCCCTATGGTGGTTGCTAACCTGTTAAGTAAGTGTGCAAAATGAAGACGCTTTGCAGATTAGATACAAGCACATGGATGTGGCTGTAGATTACTCAGCACAGGTAACAGACCACAGCCACACCAGTTCAGGAGCGAAAGGGGACAGTTATAAAAGAAAATACGGGGGAAAGAGGTATAAGAACGGGGGACTGGAGGGCTCATGTCACCTCCATATTACTGGTTGGAAACCTCCCCTCCATGCCCCCCAAGGTTGGGAGGGGTGACTGAAAGTTATAAAGAATGTAAGAACAGCTATACTGGGTCAGACCAATAGTCCACCTAACCCAAGATCCTGTCTTCCGACAGTGGCCAATGTTAGATGCTTCAGAGGGAATGAACAGAACAGGGCAATCATCAAGTGATCCATCCCCTGTCATCCAGTCCCAGCATCTGGCAGTCAGAGGTTTAGGGACACCAGAGCATGGGGTTGTGTCCCTGACTATTTTGGCTAATAGCCATTGATGAATATCCTCCATGAACTTATCTCATTCTTTTTTGAACCCAGTTATAGTTTTGGCCTCACAACATCCCCTGGCAATGAATTCCACAGGTTGACTGTGCGTTGTGTGAAAAAGGACTTCCTTATGTTTGTTTTAAACCTGCTGCCTATTAATGTCATTGGGTGATCCCCTGGTTCTTGTGTTTAGGAGCAGGGGTAAATAACACCCGGTCATCTCTTTCCTAAGCTGAACACTCCCAGCCTTTTTAATCTCTCCTCATATGGAAGCTGTTCCATCCCCCTGATCATTTTTGTTGCCCTTCTCTGTACCTTTTCCGTTTCTAATGTAGCTTTTTCGAGATGGGGCGACCAGAACTGCACAGGCAATATTCAAACTGTGGACATACCATGGATTTCTATAGTGGCAGTTACAATCTGATGCCTTTTCTTCGCCTGTGTGAAATGAATTTGGAAGTTTCCATCCCATACCCATGTTGGAAAAGTGGCCACTTGATCAGACACTGGCAATGAACAGAGAAGCTGTGCCCTCTGTGGTATGACTGTGGTAATGCTGGATTAAGGCCTACGCGCTACCGGAGGTGCACACAGCTCCTGGCGAGATGTGATAGGACCTGACTGTCAGCTTTCAATTAACACCAAAATGCATCGATCCCTCCAAGAAAGAAAAGCTTGGAAATGGGTGTGACCAGTGCCTGCCTGATTCTGCATCTGTGTATGAATAAGTCTGTACACTCATGACTGGAAGGGCCCTCGAGAGGTCGTCTAGTCCAGTCCCCTGCACTCGTGGCAGGACTAAGTATTATCTAGACCATCCCTGACAGGTGCTTGTCCAACCTGCTCTTAAAAATCTCCAGTGACGGAGATTCCACAACCTCCCTAGGCAATTTATTCCAGTGTTTAACCACCCTGACCGTTATGAAGTTTTTCTTAATGTCCAACCTAACCCGCCCTTGCTGCAGTTTAAGCCCATTGCTTCTTGTCCTATCCTCAGAGGTTAACGAGAACAATTTTTCTCCCTCTTCCTTGTAACAGCCTTGTATGTACTTGAAAACTGTTCTCATGTCCCCTCTCAGTCTTCTCTTCTCCAGACTAAACAGACCCAATTTTTTCAATCTTCCCTCATAGGTCATGTTTTCTAGACCTTTCATCATCTGAGTTACTCTCCTCTGGACTTTCTCCAATTTGCCCACACCTTTCCGGACACGTATGATAAATGTGTGAAGGGGATGATACAATGGGGTTGCCTGGGATAGCAGTGGACAGCAGTGATTCAATAGGTCCCTCCCAGACCTGTGCTTCCGCAGACATCCTGAAACAATGGCTGCAAATGTGAACTGCCCTCGTCCTCTGCTCTCTAAAACTTTCTGCCAGCCCCAGAAGGGGTGAGGCCAGTGTTGGGGCCCCATGCAGGTTATGCCTGGGGAGCTGGCTTGCCTGACTTCAGCCCTAGAGTACGGAGGCTGATTTCCCTTTTCCACCAAGGTGCTCCCCCTCCGTCCCCGGCTCAGTCTTGCCCCCATTGAAATCAATGCACAGATGCTGGCATTTCCTTACTTCTGAGTGCCTTGCCACCTTCATGTGCCTTTGACAGAGGGTTTTTTTGGGTACTTTCCAACTTGGGGGGGAAAAAAGCAATCATGTGGAACAAGCAGAAAAACAATCATGTGGAACCGTATTGACCCCCCACGGGGGCCATCAGCAGGGTTGGCACCTTTAGGCCCGCTGCACAGACCTCTTCTGCTTGAGGTAATGGAATACCTGGTAGCGGTAGAAGGCTGTTATCTCTAGGTGAACTGGCCACTAACGGGGGGAATGAAATGCACACTTTGCCAGGGGCTTTCACAGCTGTTTGCTGACAGCAGAGGAATGTTAAGAAGCAGGAGTCGTGAGTTCAAGTCCAGGTTCTGGTGCCTCTTGCCGCCTGTCTCTAGCCCTCTCTGCTCTCATATCCCCCACCCCCCCCAAGCTCCCTGACTCTTCCCAGCCTCTGCTCTGATCCTTCCTCCCTCCTCTTCTTGGGGCCTCGCCACTCCTGCTCTTGTCCCTGTCTCCTTCCTCATCCCTCTGCACTCAAGTCAGGCTTTCACTTTCTCCTTTCTGCATGGGGCACTGAGAACACAGGACTGTCTCCCTGCTCTCAGGTCTGGTTTCTGGTGCCACTTCAACTCCCAGCCACCAAGAGGAGCAATTTCAAGGCTAGTCCTGCTCAGCCCCTGCAGGTCTGGGATGGCGCATGTTCGGTTGTTCTGTAGGGATGGAGCATGCTCAGTGCCAGTGGAATCTTCAGACAATTTAAAGCCGCCAAACTCTAGAAAAAATTCTCCTCAGCACATGTGGGCTGCAGTTTTTCAGAGGCAAATAACGTGGCCAGATGTGCGTGGCTTTTCAGGGGGATGGTAAAAGGCATCACGCCATCCCCCTACCAAATGTCAGGTCCCTCCTCCAAAATATAAAGGCTTTAGAGTTTCCCTGAAATGGTTTTGATCATTTTTGAACATGAGCAAAACAATGTATGTTTCTCTAACCTCATTCTCGCAAATGTCTGACCCATTTTAGCTGAGACTTTCCCCAAGGAATTCTGCCAGAGGCAGATGCCTGGCATGGAAAAGCTCAGCCTGAATGGTTAATGTCTGAAAAGTTATAAGCAACTTTTAAAAGGGTCTTATAATGGGAAGCATAAGACATCCTTAACTACAGGCATCGTTAGCAGCTCTGCTAAGAATAATGATAAATAACAGGGCTTGGAAGAATGAGACAAATTTGGGTGTGGAGAGGGAGTGCCAGATGATAAGTGTAAAAGGAAAATTAGGAAAGACAGCTTTGTGAATATACATGTTGTAGCTGTGCTGGTCCCAGGATATTAGAGAGACAAAGTGGGAGAGGTAATATCTTGTATTGGACCAATTTCTGTTGGTGAGAGAGACAAGCGCTCGCCTGGACACAGGCCTTTTCTCTCTGATTTTTAGTGTCTAGCAAAGTTACGAATGTAAGAGCCCAGGCTCATCTTGTGAAGATGTTGTGCAGGTTTCCTTTGAGGATGAGGCCCGAGAGGTCAGAGATACAGTGATCGCTTCGAGAAAAGTGTTCGCCCACAGGTGACGTGAGGTTTTTGTCTTCTATCATTTTTTGTGTGTGAGTTCATTTGAGAGCGTAGTGATTGTCTGGTTTCATCCGCATAGTTGCTGGTGGTGCATTTAGTGCCCTGGATGAGGTACACCATGTGTTGTGATAGGCCTGTGTGTAGGACCCCAGGATCTTGCAAAGTGTGTTGTGGGAGTGGTTGAGCATAAATAGGCTAGAGAGAAAAAGGGATCTTAGTTTGTCAACAGGAGAGGTGAGATCAGAAATGAATTTGTTAAATTCTCTGTTCTGCGCAAAACTCCATTGCAATAATAATAGATTTTTACCCAAAGACGAGTGATGCAACCACAGGGGCTTGACTCAGCACCTCTGCCCCATTACTGAGTGCTGCGAGCAAATCATAATTTCCTACAAGTTTCACACAGCCTCTGCCTCTGGTGGGTCTCTGCTGGGCCTGCTTTCTGCAACTGGCGTGTGAGCTAATAATACTGGGGGTTATAACAATGTATGTATGGAAGCAAAGTGGAATCCTTGCAAGGGAGGGTGGGTTTGTACTGAAAAGCCATGGTTTGAATTATTAGAAAAAGTTACTGCTTATCTATCCCCATACACATCCATCTATCTACCCCCAGACCACCCTATCTATATCTATCTATCTATCTATCTATCTATCTATCTATCTATCTATCCCCATCCACCCCCTCTATCTATC
>NW_020664446.1:2955614-3023656 GCF_002925995.2 Terrapene triunguis | reverse complement strand
TCCATACACCCCCTCTATCTATCTATCTATCTATCTATCTATCTATCCCCATCCACCCTATCTATCTATCTATCTATCTATCTATCTATCTATCTATCGTGTCTTCATCCTTCACTATATCCGGCTGGTCCCCAGATTTCCCCTAGGTGGCGCCACACTCCTGTTCAGAGGCCCATATGAAGACAATATGTTCATTCTGGGCAATACCAGCCACCAGATCCTGTTTGTTGGTCCCCGGGACAAAATCACGGGAGGTTTCCATCACACGGAGAACATGGGGGCTCGGGGCGAACCCCCCAGACGCTGGGCAGGGCAGTATGTGTGACCGTTCCTGGGAGAAGAGGTGCTCTGCACAGCGGGTTCCCCAACCGGCGTTGGGGGGGGGGGGGTGTTCCCAAGGGGTGTGGGAGGGAGGAGACGGGGTGGGGGTGTAGCTGAGTCTCTCTGGTATTGTGAACCCCGCTGGGGATGTGGGAAAAAGTTCCTTTCCCCCATTTCCACTGCCAGCCTCCTACTCAGCACCTGGAATTGCTCCATGAAATTGCCTCAGGTCGGCAGAAGCCGCGCTGGGAGTGGTTCGCTCACCTTGTGTTTCATAGTCACTGGACATCTCGGATGCGTGCCTGGAAGGAACTGCAGCCTGGAAGGGAAGCGGCTGGGGGACAGTAGCTCCTGTATTGGGGGACACGGGCCGGGGCGGAGTGGCTCCACCGGCTGGATTTGAAATCTCTTCGGTGGGAGGTCTGAGGGCAGCCTGCAAGGTGGACCCAGCCTCCCAATGCCTGGTGATGGCTTCCCTGCAGAAACAGCCCGCCCCAGTCTGTGCCAGCGAGCGAGTACCGTACCACCCCCCCCTCCCCCAGCTGTAAATCAGGCCTCTATGGGGCTGCAGTGTCCCTGGTAAATTGTGGAGAGAAGCCATCTCTCACAAATCCATCCTTCTGCTCCCAGCTCGCCATGAATCAGCAAGGCGGTGAGAAGGAAGTTATTGGTGAGTTATAAATTACACCTTATGCAAGCTGCAGACAGCGGATGCTGTATTACCAGGGTCCAGAGAGACGCCTGGACAGCAGTGCCTCTGGTTTCCCAGCACGACAAAAGAAAAGGGGGTCCTTAACCCCTCCCCCACACCCCTATACACTCTCTAGTAATTGTACCCCAATTCCATTCATTCCTCTTCACCGGGGGGACAGGTGGGAGACACTTCATTCTTTCGCAGCCCACAATATCCTTTCGGAAGGGGCTTCAGTCCCAGCTTCGGGGCGCTTTCTTCCCAGTCGTCCCCATCGTGTTTACATTACCACGGTCTGCTCCATCCGGAGCTGGAGAAATCGGGAGAAGAGGAGTTCCAGTCTAGACAGAATCTTTCTGACACTGGAGCATATTGTTAGGTCGGGTTTTTTTGTTTTTTTTTTTTAAACGCAGGTCATTGGAATAAGGGGACATCAAAGGAATACACTGGATGATCCCCGCCGCCCCTGTACACACACACACACACACACACACACACACACACTTCACTTGATCATTGCACGTAAAAATGCCAGTCTGTGTCAGTGTCACACCAATCAGCGGCTCCCATCCATCACATCACAAGGCGGCGCTGGGAAATCTGACTAAGACTCAGGTTCCGTGACAAATGCTGAAGCAAAAGACTCGCTGGGAAAGTTGATCTGGCTTTATTTTAAACGGATCCTGCCTTTCAAAAAAAAAACCCCACTCTTTCCCCCCCAATCCTGACTCTGTAATAATTGCTTTAAAAACGCTGTGAAACGTCTCGGGAAGGATGGGAACCTTGGAAAAGGCAGAGATCAAAATCATCTGTCTGATCTGTCATATGGATATCATCTGACAGAGTTATATCTATAATATCGAGAAATCTCTACCCATGTACATTATCTGTACCTGTATCCGATAGAGAGAACGCTCTAGCTATGTGGCAATATCTAGCTATCTCTAATACACACTGAAATCTATCCTATTTGTCTTATAGATAATATTGAGCTGTACCTCAATATAACATATATACACATAACCTAGAGCTAATAGATAGAGAGATCTCTACCTAGTTTTGTAGAGAAATCTAGCCACATATCTGATATATAAAGTATCAAATTTATGTTATATGTATATACCTCTAAGATATAACATAAATATGATAAATGTCTGTCTATATTAGAGATAAATGGCTAGATTTCTCTGCTTAGCTAACTAGATCTCTCTATATTATATGGAGATTAGAGAGAGATCTATATATTAAATACAGGTATATATCTGTAAGATATATCTAACATCGAGAGATCTATATCGCTATATAACATGAGAGAGAGAGAGGGTATCTATGTAGATAAATCCAGCCACCTCTCTCTAATATATACCGAAATGTATCATATGTATGTCATATCTTACAAGGCTATATTTAATATACAGAGATCTATATCTCTGTATTAGAGAGAGAGAGTGTTCTAGCTAGCTACATAGCAAAATCTAACCATCTATCTCTAATATATACAGAGATCCAGCGATTACTAATATAGAGATCGTTATCTATCATTTTATCTATCTATGCCCCTGCTATCTGTACAAACGACATGGCTAGATATACACTTCAGGGTCTTTTATCCAATAGGAAATGAAATTGGTTGAGTCTGTTCAGTTCTCGTTTAGCTTTTACAGGACACCTGTCTGATGTTTTTATTCTTTTTATTTGTTCACACTCAAAAAGCCTGATCACACCTTCCACCCCATCCCGCTCGACCCCGAATTCAGTCTTCTGCCTCCTGCGGAAAGATTGGGAGAGAGTTTGGAGCTGAGGTAAGAAGCCGCTTGCCAGAGGGGATCGATAGCATGTGAAAAGTAATTATTGAGGCATAAATTTATCATAAGGGTGATCACCAGTAAAATATCTCTTGGCGACATTTTAATTTAAAATCAAATTGGAAAAGCTAAAAAAAAAAAATTCCTTAACAAGCAGAAAAATAACGGCAGGCCCTGGAACACTTCATTATATGTTCCGGGAGAGCTCCATCATATTCTTGGAGAATGGCTGGGCTTTTCTCTTCTGGTAGACCCCATGCCTCTGATTTATGGAAATGACTTGCAAATCCATAAATGTAGTTTGCAGTGACAGCCTTGCATATCACTAGTAATTCCTTTAAAGCATGCAAAGAAAAATGATTCATATCTGGCTGGAGCTGGACTCTGTCTTTTCCCAGGGTAGCCAGTGTGGAGTCTTATGTGTCTGTTTTGCAATGGTTTCCATGTTAAACTCAGTGATCTAAGGGGCTGCTGCCTGGAGCTGTGATCCAGCTACAACTAACAAAAAGCGTTAAGCGACGACTAAATGTTGTTTACCAAGAGTTTTGTTGGAAGCCTGGACACCCAGACCTGGATCTGACAATATACATAGTGTAATCCAGAACATCCCACTTGTTCAGGGCTGACGATGACAATCCTTTCAGGGTTGGACTCTGCAGCATCAGAGATGTTTTGAAATTGTCCCTTCGGGTGCAGTGTTGCCTCTTGAATGTGCACCCGACTTCTGAAAGAAGATGTGACACAAATAAGACCCCCAGTGACGATAGCAAGAAGGGGATAGGAAGTGAATTGCTACTTATACGTCTCGTGGTTAATTTCACCTTGTTTTCAGCCCCAGGTCCTGGAATCTTCAAAAAACGTCCTCGTTTCTAATTGCTTGGTGATTTGGGGTGAGAATCTGATTTCTTTTTTCGCGCACACACATGCACCTACCTTCCGACTGAATGTAAATGGAACCACGCCTGCTCCATGTGTCTGATAAGTTCCTAATTCCTGACCCAGAAGAGAGTGAAGACATCCAAAGGGCAAGGCAGTCTTGAGTCTAAAGTGAATTACAAGAATCAGGAGACGTGGCTTTTACTTCCGTCTGCCACAGAATTGTCTGACCTTGGAGATGACCTGGCTTTGGCCTCGGTTTCCCCATCTATAATATCGGGGGGGAAATACTGCCTTAAACTCACAGGGGTGCCCTGAGACTTGCATGACTGATGTTCCCAAATGCAAAGTCTCATTAGGAGTACACAAGCATGGCATTGTAACCGTGCAGTTCGTGTCTCTTCCTAATGGGCGTTAATATCCTTCCTAGATTAAAGACAAGCAGTTTCCAAAAAAGAACAAGCATCAGGACGAAGATGCTCCTCGCACATTCTGGGTTTCCTTCCCTCTCCCCCTCCCCCCAAGGGAAACTACCTAATGCTCAGTTGCCTCTTCAATGTTTCTTCGCAACAGCCTTCATTCACCTAACCATCGCCACGCACAGGCGATTTGAGTGATGCATGACCAGATCTCATTTCCAGGGAAAACAATGACGTTGCTTCATATGTAATTAGGCTCCAGGCTGGTGGCTATTTCCTTTAACTGACAATGGAGGGCGGGGGGGGGGGGATCGAAATCTAAACCCTGGCAGGAGAAGAAATCAAATAGAGGGAATGGCCTTGACACGTGATGTGGATAGGCCCCGCCTCCATGCCAGGCTCTCTTCATGTCTCCATTCCACTCTTCGATGGAGTTTTGCTTTGGCTTGTATCATTGGGTCTTAAAAATTAATGGCTCTTGGAAATGTCTCGTGGGGCTATTAGCTCTGTCCCAGGTACGATTTTTTTTTACACCCCCAAAAGATCCCCCTAAGACACCGTCCTTAATAACCAGCGCCCCATTTGCAGCCGGCAAGGTAGCCTATTTCCATGCTCGCATCCAATTTCCCTTCCTGGGTATTTAGTTCAACTCTTTAACATCAGCCACATAATTAGAATTTGGATTTCCATTAATTTTCCTTGAGCCTGCAACCATTTTAAGATCACACTGGTAATTAACGTGATACATCACTAATTTCACCAAGCACAATCTAAATGGGAGATCACCGCGTGTCTGGCAGGATTTGGAGAAGCCTGGGGGCGGGGAGGGAAAGGGGGGGGGGGGGGGCGGGAAATAGGCTTTTACCTGGGACTGTCCAAGGTGTCCATGCTATCCCCTTTAGCAATTGTTTGTTTGCAAGTTGCACTGTCTGCAGTCTGGCTGCCTGACATCACGCGCGCTTGCAAAGGAAAAGACACTTCCTTTCCCAGTAAATTTAACAATTAAAAATATTTATCGGTAGCAGATTTACGTTGTTGTGTCTCCAGTCTTGGGGCAGATTGGTAGACTATTAAGACTAATTAGCATCCTTTCTGCATGCAGATTTACTAAACTGATTGCAGTATAACTCATCCCTAAAAGCCCCTGTTCCTCCACATTTGCACAGCATAGCTGAAGGCATGGCCCCTTCGTCTCTTTCAGCGCTTGCAAACAGCTCACGTTAGCCAGGCCTTGTGCTAAGTAAACTTTAAAAATGTGAAGCAATAACAATTTCAGTTAGAAGCTGGCAACGTACTAAAAAGGAAATATTACCTTGGGAGCTTCCCTTGGAAATATCTGGTGGGAACCAGGGCGGCTAAACGTATAGAACAACCGAGCAGACACAGGCTGTATTTTCTCATCACTAAACCCGGGGCTGTTCGTTTCATAAAGGTATTTGGAAATAAACCCAGGGCTGGGTGTGCTCCGGAAGCTGAGCCGCACGAAAGGGGAAAGAAAGAGGAAGAGAAAGAGAGAGAGACAAAAAAAGAAAGTTTAGCTCATTTTTTTTTAAATGCATGAAGGAGAACAAAGATGCGTTCCGGAAAGTTTGTAAGACGCAGCTACAAATGACACCACCTGCTTATATTGTGGGGTTTTAGACTGGTTTAAATCGCCTGGAAGCTCATGGATCACCCTTCCCAAAAACATTTTTTTTGGGGGGGGGCGCTATGAATATTCTGTTTGCCCTACTTTGCACTTAAAATATTTACGCCACGGCAGAAGGCTCCGAGAGGCTCTTTGCAGGTAGATGGGAAGCATTAGCTAGCATGCTCTTTTAAAGCACACACTGCTGGTTTATTATTAACACACTGGGAAGTACATAAGCCCCACAACTTTATTCTCTTTAATGAGCCTGGAAGAGCACGTTGGCCCTGAAGGGTTTTGTTCATTAAAGATGTAAGCTGTAGGAATATTGTCTCATTAATTATCTGGTTTTAATTACACTGTTACCCTTTGAATCCAGATATTTGAAAAAAAAAAGTTTATACAGTTAGATCCTCACACACTTCAGAAAAAGCATTTCATGGGTGTGTGTTTTTCCAATACCGGGCCGCATTGCAAAATGGCATAGACAGAAACATAGGACAGATCTGAAGGGATGGATGGGTGCGTAGAGCAGGTGAGAGGATAGACAGCTCAGCTAGACAGACGTGGAGAAGGACAGCTGGAGAGGTGGATTCTAAGAAATAACTTACTCTATATTTTTTTCTAACCATCATTTAGTTGAAAGGAAAATATTTTGATTCTCTGCGTCTGCTGCACTGAAGCTTTTAACCTCTTGCATATTCCCAGGTAAAGACCAAGGCTGGTTTAGGGGTAAGTGCTGGCGGAGGGAGGGGCTGGGAGGAACAGGTCCACCCCAGACTGCAGCATTGCAACCACTTGGTGAAGCGAGGTCAGGGCTTGCACCCTGGCAAGAGAAAACCCGGAGAGAACTCCCCAGTTCTCATCTCGTTAGCCTTTCTCAGCTCCTTGCAAGCCGGATCCTCTCCTGTTAATTTCATGTTACTGCGAATTTGCTCGCCCGTTAGGAACACCAAGTGTGTAGACCTCTCCCTCCCAGCTGCAAAGAAACAGATTCCTTTAGAAACCCACGAGACAGACACCTTTGCAGAGAACTTGCAGGTGGGAGTGGGCAAAACAGAGCGGCTAGTCCAACCCCCCCCCCCCCCCATCACACGCAGGGGCACACCCTAGGTGTTGTTACAATTCTAACTACCCAGGTAGTTTGTCATTAATTACCCAGCGCTAAATTGTGCTGTTTTCCCTTTAAATCCCAGACATTTTGACAGGCCACATTAAAGTGCAGCCTGCTCAGGCTGAGAACATCATAAAAACCGGACAGGCAATTTCTGTTTTCACCAAATAGCCAGGGTAGCGCGTTCTGCATCTTTGATTTTAATGCACTAAACTGGCAGCTAAGCAGTAAGGGAGCAAAAGGGGTGGGTGGGTGGTGGAGATTCAGCATGGGGGGGGGAGGACAAAAAACCCTGGACTAGGAAGCAGAGCTTAGCTTTGTATTTATTTCTCTTTGCAAGCCCTGCCCCACATCAACCCCCCTCCCTTGCTAAAATCCATTGCACCAACTGAATTATCAACTAGAATTTGATTAATATGCAAATCTGAGGCAAACAGCTCCATATAATTCTTTCAGTGGAGAGTAATTAATCAACAGTTAAAGCAAATTAATACATATATCAATTTTGTCAGGAACATGCTTAGTTCAATAGCCCGTAAAATTGAAGTTTGAAGTATTAAGGGGCTCTACAGAAACGTTATGACTAAAACTTTCAAATTGATCCTATTTAGTAATCAATCAGCCTCTCCCCTCGGGTTAATCTGTCTAATTTTTCATCTCAAATCATACACTTTAGTGACATGCCATCTAGCAAACAGTCGATAAAAAGTTAACAAAAATGATAACGACTCCAGCACACAGTGAGTTGTGTGTGTGTGTGTGATACAATCCAGCATCTTGAAGCTTAGATCGTTTCCAATATGATCCAGAGAAACTGCTCTCCAACAAACCTCGTTTGGCAAAGCATCTAATTAAATATGCAATTATTTTTTTCTGCCTCTTTCTAATTCCTTCCCCTCCCAAAGTGGGTCTGATTTAACACTGACCAAGCTCAGCAGTGCCTTGCGTATGTATTCATCTCTTAGTCTTAGGGTAGCATTGCCCAGGATGTCCCATGGTTGGGGTGAAAGTGACCAGGTTATCAGATCTATGATCTATTTAGATCCTTAATACTAGGCATAGATCTCTCTCTCCTATACATAACGTGTTCATGTAATATCTATCTATGGATAGATCTATATCTAGTTATACATTATGTACACATGCGCACTATCTTTCTATCTGATCTCTATCTCCAGATACATACACATCCTAGATCTATCTATCGATAGCAGAGTTATGAATATAGAGGGTTTAGATGTATCCTAGTGATTCCATTTGAGATCTCCTTTAGACCCTTTCCAGACTCCACCCCCACACCTTTCTTTCATCTGTGCTCACAGCCCGCCTAGAATCGATTGGCTGATTACTAGGTATTGATAGAAAGGGAAGGTGGGTAGTACATTATGTTGACGTTCAGGCTTCACCTTGAGCAACCAGTGAAATGAGGGATGAGAGTCTACAGTGCTGAGATTAATAGGGAGCCCAGCACTACCCCTCCCAGCTCTTCCTCCCACCCCCAGCTTCCCGTTTACTTTGTGCCGGGGGACAGGAGACACATATGGGCTAGATCCAGCAATGGAAGAAGCCTTTCCACTCACTCCACAAGGAGGAGGCCCATGGGTCCAGAAAAGCTGATCTCACCACAAGTGCTAATTTTGTAATACTTAACTCTCTAGCCCAGCCCTCTGAGCTCCTCCACCAGGACAGAGACCTCTTATGTTTCGCCTGCTCTTGACACCATCCTATAAAACATACATAGCAAACTATTATTTATCATAATGCACAGCTGGGTGATTATAGAGCCCAGGGTTGAAGGGGAGATCTACATGCTAGCGAAGAGCTGGGCATTATTATTATCACTAATGCAAATCATAAAGACAGGAAACAACAGATGGACTCAGTTGTTCTCAGCGAATTCAGCTGTTGGCCACACGAGGTCTGGGATACGGGGGTGAGTTTAGGGAATGCTTGAGGTGGCCCTCACTCTTCTAAAGGTTTAGGACCAGTTAGGAAAAATCCCTATTGATTTCAGTGAGACAATGAGAAAGGTCCCTTATGTCTCACCAAGCAAATTTATACATTATAGACACAGAGTGCAGATAGATCAGTTAAACATAGGGTGCTACCTCTTATCAATTCACTCCTTGGGGGATATATTAGGGACAATTCCCAAAGAACTCTGGCAGGTGTGAGAGGGCTTTTGTGTGTGGATGGGAGTGGGATGGGGTGGGCTGAGATAGGAGTCAGACCAAGGGTTCACTATACAGTGTAGACATACCCTGGGAGTCTTTCTATCGACTTCAGGCCCTGAGGAAAGCCAGGCTGGTGAACTAAGTCTTAGTAAATTCACTGATGCTTCCCAAAACCTACACATTGCTGTGGGGGGGGGGTCTGGAAGTCGTGGGACCCTTTTCCATGTTCAAATCTCTTTTCATTTCAATCATTGACTTATGGGTGGAGGGGGGGGGAGGTTTGGACATGAAAAAAGAAACCCAGTTGTTCTCCTTGCTATCGCAAGGAGAATAAATACAAGATCTCAGCGATGAGAGGCAAGAATTCACTACCATGAGGACTTTTGCTATGGCCTTGGATGGGAGCAGGGTCCCATCCTGCTGTTTGGGTTATAATCAGGCAGTGAAAACAAAGCAAGACGCTCCCTTTTTTGGAATCAGCTCCCCTGACCACACTGCTTAGGGTGGATGGGTTTTATGGGTCAGGCAATCGCCCGAGCCGGGGGAGTTCTAGGCTCAGTCCCTGGTTCTGCTACAGACCCCGTGTGACCTCGGGAGTCCATCTCTCTGCCTTAGTTCCCGGCCTGTAAAGAGAAGATTACAACCCTTCCTCACTCTGTCTTGTCTCTTCAGACTGTAAACTCTTCAGGGCAGGGAAGATGTATGTAGCATGCCAGTGGTAACTGCCACACCAAACAATAAGAGAGGGCCCGACCCTGAGTCCTTGCTAAGAGAGGTGCAGCCATTTAAGAGCTGGCTTTGTCCATCTACCAAAATATCCAGGCATTGTAATGAGATGGGTTACTGAAGATGGCTTGTGTCTCTCAGGATCCTTTGAAACATATTCCCCGGCACTCATAACCTTCTGCGCTATGGGATTCCAGCCCCCAAACCTTAGAGACTCCAGTTCCAGCCAGTTTGCTTTGACTTAGCATAATAGGATATCAGGGTTGGAAGGGACCTCAGGAGGTATCTAGTCCAACCCCCTGCTCAAAGCAGGACCAATCCCCAACTAAATCATCCCAGCCAGGGCTTTGTCAAGCTGGGCCTTAAAAACCTCCAAGGAAGGAGATTCCACCACCTCCCTAGGGAACCCATTCCAGTGCTTCACCACCCTCCTAGTGAAACAGTGTTTCCTAATATCCAACCTAGACCTCCCCCACTGCAACTTGAGACCATTGCTCCTTTACTCCTTGTTCTGACTTAGTTGTGTGGGTCTCTTTCTTGCAGGTATATTGTAGGGCTGGGATTTAAACCCAGCAGGCACAGAACTCTCTCTGCATTGCCCCTCACAGGGGTCTTAGTACCTTGGATTCTAAAAGCATTTTTTACTGGGAGGCCATCAGGGCTGTCCTGTTTCAAATGGCTTGCCTCCGCGTTCCCGCTGTTGGGAATGAAATGCCCTTTTGTGAGGGGCGGGCTGATTTGTAGCCGTGTGTGTCATTATGATCAGTCCTTGCAGGGAGAGTCCACCTGAGGAAATAAGGGCGCGACCTCAACAAGAGGGGAGAAGGTTTGTGAGTCTGGAACTGACCATCAATGTGTCCCCTCCATTTCCCTTTGGACGAGGTTCCCTCGCGGTGTGCAGAAGCCCCACCCCCAGTTTACGTCCCCATGGAGATAACCTTGCTGGAAAGTGCATTTTGCACTTTACCAGACGCCTGCTGTTGGTAAGGTCGATTCTCTTTGAATTTTGCGCATTTCCCGATTCTAACCCAGTCCACCTGCAACCCAAGCGCCCGTATTTCCTTTATACAATAAGCGGTGTTTCCTCTCCCGGCCCCACATACGCACCCCGTTCCAATTTCGCCAATTTCGCCATTGCCTCCACACGCACCCTGCGGAGATATGTTGCGCCGCGAGGTTTCTCGACCAACCCAAACTGCGCGGCTGGCTGCGCGCCGCGCCGCATTCTAAACAGCTGCGCAAAAACAACAAAAGAAGCGATCAGGACTCGGGGCCAGGGGAAGTCAATGGAAGTTCGACCAGTGCCCTTGCGCGTTGATGGAAACCACGTGGACTGGCAGTGGCGCCCCCAAATGGAGAGCCAGGAAGCTGTTCAGTGCAGAATGCGGAGCCTGTTGTGAGTGGCGGCGGGAGATTTCCACGCGATGGAAGCTGTGCCATGGTCTTTCAACAAATTCTGGATGGAGATGGCAGCCTCGACTGGGCCCACACGAGAGGCTCTTGGTTTCTTGCCAAGGATTTGAGATGTATTGAGAAAGATCACACACTTCTTCAGCCCCTCCCCCCATAAAGGGGAGAGCTAATCCCCCCCTCCCTTCCACGTGGTTTGACTCCCCTGCCTTTACCCAACGTGAACAGAGGCAGATGATGCCGGGAGCCAACGCCAAGTTTAGCTGGGACACACCAGCGTCACCTATTTCTGGGGAATCTATGGCGTACGGTAGGAACCGATCTGAAAGCAGACTGGCAGCAAACAGATCAACATATCTGTGAATTATGGCCCATTGAGTCTGTGTCTCTAAGGTTGGGTAGATTAACACACATGCACGTCCCATATCTATCTAGCCCCAGCCCCAGGAATAATCAAAAGCCCATATGCTAGAGCCTAGATCGAAATGATGAATGTAATTGATGCAGGACAAAATCCAGGAAGGAGTCCAACTGAAACCTGCAGTTCCACTGTCCCCTACCCAACGCACGTGTCACCTCTGGTCTGGGTCAGTGAAGACCTGGGGTCGTTGAAATGCAGGTGGAACATGACGTCATTTACCTGCCCGGTGAATTTCAGTGGGTCCAAATTTGCTCTCTTTACAGGACACACACACACACCAGGCCCAAGTCACAAGCAACCCCCATCTATCAAAGAAGGGAGAAGGAAGGGATTAAGGAACCCTCCGGGTAATCTGATTCCCCCTCAGTCTACTCTTGTTCTTGCTTCACAAATAGCAACAGCAAGCATGCAAAATATTTAAATATAAAAAATGATACGTTTGATGTGTTTAAACAGATGTAAACGGTTATTCCCTGGAACCTGGGCATCTGTTTACGCACATCAGCCATTACAGAGAGGGTCAGAGGGTCGGGATTATGTAACTATCAAAGGGAAGTGGCGAATAACGGGTGATGTGTGTGTGTGTGTGTGTGGATGCCCTGCGTGTGGAGGTGCGATGGTGTGGAGGTGCAATGATTTATGAAGATGCTGGGTGTGCCTACAGTGGGTCTATAGTAGCGAGTGTGTTGCATATGTGTGAAGTGTGTGCCTGGCTGTGTGTGTTGGGGGTGTGTGTGTGCAGTGGTGTGTGGGAACCGTGGTTAATGAGGATGGGGGTGGGAGGGAGTGTCTGTGTTTTGTATGAAGAGGGGGGTGTTTGCGCGCTTTGTGGAATGTGTGCGCGCACTGGTGTGCGCCGGGCAGTTATTTGCGCGGCTATGTTGTGTGTGAGCTGTAGTGTATGCTCGTTGTGTGTGTGAGAGAGGCTATGGTGAGCATAGCGTTGTGTATGCATAGCAGTGTACGGAGGGGTGCAGACCTGTGTGTATGTATTTGCGCTTCTGGCTCTGGGGTTGTGCGCGCAGTGGTATCTGAGGATGCGCTGGGGTGTGTGTGTGTTGAAGACTACACCAAGTGTAATCCGGGGAGTGCAGGGAAAGCTCTGACTCCTACCCCAACCCCAGAATCAAAAAGAAAAAGCCTTCCCTTTCAGCAGGGACTCATGCATCAAACTTCAATTTTCCGGACGATTGAATTAGTGATTTTTTTTCTCCTGAACTAAAATACACTTAAGTCTTTGGGATTAATTACCACGTTCTGGTCCCTCAGACTGTAGTATTAGTTATCGTAGCCACGTTTGACATCAACCCTGACACCTCATAAAATAAGGAACTGAATTTCACTGACTCAACCTGCTTTAGCCCTGTTGGATAATTCAGAAGGGGGCTTTATCCTTCGTCTGGGAGCTCTTTGTTCAGTGAACAACATCGAATATGGATCTCCAGCCCAACCGGGTGCAAACCCAGCCGCCAGCAGCCCCACCCCCCAACAGGACAATGTCAGGTTTGGGGCTCAGAGGCGGGGAGGGGGGGGGGGTTAGCAGCCCTGCAGAATGTCAGCGCCGGCTATTAAAAATATGGATTCCGAGGGGGAAATCATTACAAAATACATCTGACCTCCAGGTGCAGGGCTGGGGGTGGGGCGTGCTGGAGAGAGCTCTGCGGGGATTTAGGGGCAGGGGAGGAGGGCTGGACGGACAGCCAGGTAGATGGGGTGTCCTTTTGTTTTCACCTCTGGAGACGTGGACTCCCGAGGCCCGCGCTAGCCCCAGAGCCAGCACCCCGAGAGGAGCGAGCCGAAGTGTAATCACACCTTGCGCGCACCTGCCCGTGGCAAGCCCACAGCACGTATTCCGACGGCTAAACACCGGGTCCCAACACGGCCCCGCAAACTAATCTAGCAGATCCTACAAGCACAACTGACACACACCGCCCAGGCGCGCACCCCCCGCCCGCTGCAGCGCATCGGAGGCCGGTCTGTGCATCCATAATCCTAACAATTAAAAATAATAACGGGGGACACTCCGCAAACAGCCAGACACTTGCGCGCCGCGCTGCTGAGGGCGGATGCAAAGAGAAGGGGCTAAAGATTGTTAAACACCAAGCCCTCCCCCCCCCCCCCCCCCCCGGCTGGGAATGACACAAACTCCTCGATTCGTTTTACTTCGTCCTATTCATATCTAAAAGTGACCCACCCCCAAGGGGAAAAAAAGCGCAAAACAAAACCACTGTTGCAAAATGCCAGGGGTTTTTCCTTGCAAGAAAGAAAAACCGGGTTTAATGGCTCAACCCCTGGTTAAATTATGACAGTTTTGTATCTTCCTTCCCCCTCCCCCCCCAAGATTTTAGAGATTTCGCTTTTTTGCCCGGCTCAAGTGTGCAAGGGAGCGGACATTCCTCTATCATCAGCCCTGTACGTTTCTCCATTAGCAGCCAGGCTGCTAAACCCCGGGCTGGCCAGTGGCCCCGGCAAACTTCCCTGGACGTACCAGAGGAGCGATGCCGATGTGAAATACAGCGAGGTTATTCTTTATTTTGAAGACACGCAAGAGTCACCCATGTTCGGGGCTTTGTGCCCAGGGCGGAGCCTGACTTCGTCTGAAGTTTGGGGCTTTGAATTCCATGAGGTCCCCCCCCCCCTCACCGCTCCAGGTCTGTCTCCTAAAATCTACAGCACCGGGTTTGCACATTTGGGCGGCTCTATGGACAAAATGCCATTTGCTTCCGGAAAACGGGGGCAAGCGAAGAACGACTTTGTCCCTTTGTACTTTGGAGGGTTTATTGGGGGGGTGAGGGGGGGGCCGCTCCTGTCCAGCCAGCGCTGGTTTTAAACACCAGCAAAAGCCCATTGATAGATGAGTCCAAACTAAAAATCGGAAATCATGTCCTCGCCTGCCTAGCTTTGCTGCGGGGAAGCTCCAACCCTATCTCCTCCCTGAAAAAGAAACCGGGCTCAAACACCGCCGCGTCTAGAAACCGAGGGAGAGGGAAATCCCTCTCGAAGGCGGCGGACCCAGCTAATGTAGGGAAGTGATCATTTGAAAACAAAAAAAGGCGTGAAAAGTGAGGGCTACCACCCGAGTCTCTTTGTTTAATCTTCTTTTGTTTCTAAGCATGCAAATGAAGTAAATAAAGCACCGCCTGCTTTGGGGATGCGAGCCAGCCGAGGGAACAGGCTGCAAATCTTAGGAAACAGGTATTATTTTTTACTAATCTGCTTTAGCCACGTGTGGGAAACTTCTCCGGGTTCATCGCGGCCCTGTCTCCAGCCAGCTCTTGTGTTTGCACACTGAAGTCAATAGATCAGAAATCCAAATTAACTCCGGGCCTAGTCTCCCCCCCCCCACCCCCGGCCCCCCCCCCCTTTTATTTTATATCTTGGTGATTTTGTCGTGCTTGCAGCCTCATTAAATCCATTCCAAGACAAAAGAATAAAAGCATAGGGGGGGGGGGAGGAGAGGGGAGTGAAAAAAAAAAGAGAACAGATAAAGAAAACAAATAAAGCCCTTTAACAAGATCTCTACATAAATGTCACAGTTTCTCAGCATTTACGATTTGCCTGCTTAGCATAAAAACACTTAAGAACAAGATTGAAGGCTTTGTGAGATATCTGGACAGAAGTCAAACATATCACTTGCAAAAAAAAAATGTTGGGGGGGGCGCGAGAGACAAGTGCTCTCCGAAATAATACCAAAGAAAGTGGATTTCATTGTAATTCATAGACTTGTTCCAAATGCCAAGAGAGAAAGGGGGAAAAGAATAGAAGCCACATGGAAGGGCGCAGATGCCCCGATGAAGGGGGAACAGCTCTGCTCCCATTATTGTGGGAGAGAGGGTTAACCTAATCCATCAAATTGTCTGGAAATTGTGAAGAAAATTCAAAACCCATATGGCCTCCAAGCTTTCGGGCCCTTTTTGCGACGGAGGGACACGCTTGTTTCAGCATTGCGAGCCGCGGGAGGTTGTACATGCGCCATTGTCACTTGTCAGTTCAGAGAAGAGGGCTCATTTGTCCCCAGTTTTCATGCTTTACGCTAAAAATTACAACCCCATCCATTTTCAAAGAGGAGAAAGATTTATTTCGCCTCGGAGAAACTGGCCCAAACCCCCCCGCCCCCTCCCCGCAAACCCATCCTGTCTGATTTGGAGCCCTCTTTTTCGGACTCTGCCACTATCTACCAGATTTGTCTTTCTCACATAAATTTTGCAAAGAATAGGCAAACGCACATCGCCGGGGTGAAAAGGCAGGACACGCTATTGGGGGAACAAATTTAGCAGGATTTTTTTTGGGGAGGGGGATTAAAAAGGGAAAATGTAAATTAAAAATCATCCATCATCTTTTTGGGGAGGCGTAGGGGAAGCAGAGGTGCTACCTGAAAACGTTAATATATTTGCAGCTCTGCAGGGGGAAGAAAGAAAAAAAAATCACCCAGCGTGGTGTTTGTCCGTGTTACGATCTTTAGTGGAAACAGGCGATTTTGTCATTTTCGCTTTGTGTTTTCAAATGGGATATTTCCTCTATAATTTAGAGCTAGAAAACTCGTTGTAGATCTAAAAAATTTTACACGTGTGTCTCATTATATATACACACATATACACACACACTTATTACTTGAATACTAAAATACAATACTATAGGATATACATTCTATATACACTGTACATATTGTGCATATATCATTATTTATAGATATACACACACAGTATGTTTTAATTTCTTTGCATGGGTTTTCTGTTGAGAAAGAAAATTGCAACTCCTAGTTTATTCCTCGATTGATTTCTCTCTACCGTTTAATTTGTAACTTGTCTTACACTAAAAAAACAAATACATTTTTATCATTGGTTCGTCCACCCCAAAATAGACACAGCTACTAGAGCTGAAACGATTTAAAATGGAAATATGAATGGATGTGTCTATACGGAAAGTGGCAATTCCTTATGGTGGAACCGTATTTTGTAATCTCAGACGAAGAAAAGATATTAGAGGCATATTTAGTTCACAAAGAACAACGTTAAAAGTATATTAAAATGGTAAAGATTTTATTGTATCGGAAAAAGAGCTATCTGTACAATTCTAAGAGACAGTAAATAAAGCAACATTGTCCCTGTTGTAACTTAAATAGCAGGCCTTTGAAAATTTTTACAATTCAAACAAAAACATTTTTAAATCTGTACATTTTTTTTTAAATTTATAGCGTCATATTTAAATGTCTTGATCTTGGGATTCGTCCTTTTTTTATTTTTGTAGCATGCAAAAATTCTAAAAAGAGTAAAAAATAATTCTAGGATTTTTTTTTGTAACCACCTTCATATCAAAAATACGAAAGGTAGCTTTTTAATAAAAGCACAACAATAGCAGAAAATGGTAAAAATATCTTTTAATTGGTAAAATGAGGCAGAAATTGCATTGATACAAATATCTATGCTCTGAGGGCGCGGGGGGGGGGGGATGGTGGTGTTGGTGGTACATATTTTAAACTTGTAGTATAACCCATCCCCTATTTCCCAAGATTTTAAAAGAATTTTTTTGTAAAAAAGAAAAATAATTATTTCGTGCACATTTGAAACATGCAAGGAAAGAAAGAAAATTGCTAATTTTAGCCTAACTTAAATCTCCTATAAACTGGTTCATTTTTGGAAGTCGTTTAAAATAACTGCCTAACAAAACATCTGTTTGAAGTGGTGTATATATTGCAAGGTTATGCTTTCTTTTATAAACAAAACCAATTGATATAGTTATTTTTTTTAAATCATACCCTCAAAAAAAAGAAAGAAAATCCATTATATATGTTTAAATATTTATACAGAAGCCATCCATAATTGCACCATTCCAAAGATGAAAACTACCTGATGTGACAGGCATGGGATATTGACTCTATTTTAAATTATTATTTTTTCCTATTGCTTATTGCTTTTATTGAAAAGGAACTGCCTTATTTAGTTGCCAACAACGCTGTGTCTATCACCAGAGTTCATAGTTCTAGAATACTGTTCAGGCTTTGCTCAGGATTTCACAGGTCCACCCCTTGAGTGTGGGGATGTGTGGCTGTCAATTTCTGGGTTTGTTTTTGTTTTGGAGAAGAAGAAGAAGAAGAAGAAAAGAAAAAAAGGTGTGTGTGTGGGGGCGGGAAAATATACCCACCACCACCATCACCACCACAACAATTCAGTCATCAACGTCAATTTCCACATCTTCTTCATCCTCTGAGCAGTCCTTACTGCTGTTGGGTTGGTCTGTGAGAGGGGATTCAGGAGGCAGTTGAAGGTGGCTGGCGGTCTCCAGTCCATGTTTGGGTAGAGTTGGAGAAAGAGAACGCGATTTCCCCCTCCCTTCCGAATTCGGCTCCAGCTCTGAAATGCTAACAATATCCACCTGGGCGCTGGGCCCCAGTTTCTTGGCAGATTCCACATCTGCTTTCATCTCCTCCAGGTCTCTTTTGAGTTTGGCTCGGCGGTTCTGAAACCAGGTGATCACCTGGGCGTTGGTCAGCCCCAGCTGCTGGGCGATTTGGTCTCGGTCGGCTGGGGAGAGGTATTTCTGATACAAAAACCTCTTTTCCAGTTCGTAGATCTGGTGGTTTGTAAAGGCGGTTCTAGACTTCCTCCTTTTCTTGGGAGTTTGTCTCTGGCCAAAAATAGTCATCCCATCCCTTCCTGCAAATAGAATATTTGGCTGTTCAGTCACACACAGAGAACCCCTACCCTCTCCTTCCAATAAGTTGGAAGCGGACAACAATAAATAGATCAGCAGCGTTAAGGAAATCAAAGGTGAATCCAAACCCAATTAAAGTTGCGGGGGGGCATATTTTGGGAAGCAACGGACAAGTCATTTGGATTTTCACCTCTGACCACCTTTCCTTAGGTGTGTTGGGAACATATCCCCAACTCTGAGCTCTCCGAGTGCTAATTCAACGCAGCAGCGCTAACAACATTCCCCCTCAAATGCGAGAGAAGGAATTAGGCCCAATTTCCCCCTGTCCCCCCATCTGTAACAACAATAAATAGTGTATCATTTGGGGGGTGGGGGAGGAGATAATACAACAAAGGACTAGCAACTGATTTGTGTTGCCCAGATTTTCCCTGGAAGGCAACTTTAGACCCATGTCTGGAAGGAGATGGTAGGGGAGGGAGGGAAACACTCGCTATAAAAAAATAAACTCAAAAGGTGAGGTCTTAAGGGCCAGCCAGCTGGTTTCGCCCTGCGACCTTCCGCAAATCGCTCTGGTTTCCCGCTAAGCAGAGAACCTCCAGGTTGGATTCCATCTCAGGTGAAGTTCTCCACTGATGCTCTCCACAAACGCAAGGAAGAGGAGGAGGAGGGGGGGTGGGGAGGAAGAGTGTGTTAAAAAACAACCACAACAGCAACCACGGATCTTACCTTCAGCTGCCTGCAGGACGCTGACTTCCAGCCCTTTGAAGGTTTTGCTGGCCAGTTCCTCCAGGGCACAGAGCGGGGAGGTTTGGGAGAGGAGCGCCCGGCTGGAGAGGGGCAGGCCGGCTGGCGGGTGCTTGTCGGTGCTGGAGAGGAGGTGCGCTGTCCCGCAGATGGTGTAACTTCGCCTGACGGCCGGCTTGTTCAGAATGTCCTCTATGCTGAAGGGGGTCAGAGGCTTGTTGGAATTGGCAGGAGGGGGTAGTTGATCCAGGGGGCTCCTTCTTCTCTCCTCCACCGAGGAAGCCTTGGCTTCTTCTTTGGAAGTCATGCTTGACTTGGGCTGGGAATCGTTTCTCTCTCTCTCTCTCCCCCCACCCCACCCGCCCCTTGCCTTTTGTTTTGGGGTCTGGTGCGGAGCCGCCGCAGCGGTCTGTATTTGCACCCACCAGCGAAGGAAACAAAAATCGCAGGCGAGCAGCGGCGGCAGAAGTGGAAGGGAAGGGGGGTGGGGGTGGGGGAGGGGGAAGGCAAGAAAGTTCAAACCACCACCACCAACTCCAGCGGAGGAGAAACAGGTCTTCTTCCCGGAGCAGCCTCAGCCCGCAAGGTGAGGAGGAGGGACAGGAATTGGCGTGGCTGGGAAGGGATCCCTGCAGTCCTGACACGGAGAGAGGTGACACTGCTGCACGCCTGTCCCAGATTTCCTCTTCCCAGATGCTATTTTAAGATACACCCCAAATCGCTCCACTTTTCCTTCCCTCCCCCCCAAGCAAAGAGCCTTTGGAGAGGGGGGAGCGAGCCAGCGGCCCCTAATCCGAGGCCGAGGGGGAGCGAGCCGGGGTAATTGACTATTGCTAACAAGTTATTGTTGATTGGGGGGTAATCAATTATCTCCAATGACACTTTTCGCCCGCTCCCTCTCGCTCGCGCGCTCTCTCTCTCTCTGTCCAATGCAGGCGTTTGCAAGTTGGGAGCCCCATTAATTAGGAGGCGGTTTGGAGGTGGAGCCCAGTTGAATTATAATGCTGAATGCACTTGTCATATTCTGGCCCCACTATTTGTTTGGACATATATATTTTTAAATTACATTACGCCCAGGCTTTATTGCATCAGGATAATACAGTATGGTGAAAAAATAATACTACCCTAAACCCCAAACTCACCAGTATGCCCCCCCCCCACCCACCCCAGATTCCTTCTCTTTTCTTTTTTTCTTTACTTTTGATGATGATTAGTTTTAAAAACAAACCCAGCTCCATGTTGTTTGTAATCAGGGAAAGAAGGGGAGAGCCTGTTGCCAGGTAAGGTAGAAAATTCATCTAAAACCTTTCTGCGTATTTTTTTTTCCATATTTCATAACCCATTTTGTGTGTGCAGTTTGGAGCAATTTGTGGAAACATCCCGCATGTCTTTATTTATGCTGCAGAGACGGGGAAGACGCCTTTTGCTCGGCTGCTGCTTTCATACAAGCTTGTGGAGTTGGGGTGGGGGCCGGATGTAAAGAAAAAAATAAGACCTGATTTGAAATATTGACTGGTTTTTTACGTATTTATGTGTGTGTGTATTTTGTCCCTCCTAATAACAATATGGCGAACTCCTGCTCTCTCGAGTAGTTTATAATGTACACAATACGATTCCATAGGTTCCTATACCGACGGCTCACCTCCAATCTTTTCATGGCTTAATTGGGTCAGTTTTCTTCTCGGATTCTCCAAGTGACTGCCCGATGAGGTGTGGGTGCCCTACTGTGCTGGAGAAGCTCGAGGGGTATATATCATTTCTTGTAATACCTAGAGGACAGGGGAGCCAGAGAGAGGCATGCACAGCTCCCCCTTAGCGCTAGCTAAATCCTTTTCTGCTATAATTCAAGAGCAAAGGGCCACCAAACAGCGTCAGGGACATATTTCATCTCCCTTAAAAACTCCAGATGCTCCCGACACGGTGTGTCCCCCCCCCCCTTCTTCTTTTTCCTTTTGCTTTACTCAAAAGCCTAACTGAATTATTGTTGTTTCTTAGTGCTGGGTCCCAAGACCAGGACGTGGGCACATATTTATGTATATTTGTCTCTTCTTAAGGGCTCCCTGAGTGAAGGGGACTAGTTAGTTGCCAAAAAGGTCAGCAGGAAGCCAACTGGATATGATAGGTTTCAATCTGTTTTTTTCCCTGGCTTATAAATCAGTGGAGGAAGAGAAATCACTTTTGATTGCCTAGGGTTTTTATTATTATTATTTCTTCGCGTGATAAAGCAAATCAACACGTTACAAATGCCGTTACTATTTTTATTAATAATAATTAATCATTCATTTTTCTTTCTGCACAAGACCAAATCAATCCTCCTGTAACATAGAAATGCCAAAAAAAAAAATCCCTCAGCCTTTTAAATTTTGAAAACAAATAATCGATCTGACTAATCACAGGTTAGGAAGAGAAAAGTGGGAGGAGGTGTTGGTGAATTTTAATTAAACCTTTTCAAGGCCCTTTGTTTGTAAACATAGGCGCAGCGGTCCTATAGAACTAGGAGTGTTTCTCGGTATAGTTAGCTAATTGGTACAGAAGAGGGGCTCCTTTTGCAGGATTAATCCATTATATTTACCGGCAATTTGCTATTTAATTTTGCATTGTCCGGCTGGAATTTTTAATATATTTAGATGCTGTGAAAGCCATTCTCAAACGGTTTCAAGTGGTTCATAAAAATTTTTTTTATTTTTTCGATCCGAAGTCCGAAGACACCGGCTAGAGGGAATATATAATTCCAATGGCTAATGCCCCCCTTTTAAAAAAATACATTATGATCTGTCCCTAAAACTTCATGTCCATGAAGCTAAAATTCAATACATCTCAGCAATGCCCCCCTCCCCAAATATAAACACCCTGTAATGTATGCTGCTTTTGTGAAAACGGAGTTTGATCCCAATAGCAAATATTGATCGGCTCCTGTTCTGGTCCCAAGAAAAGCCAGGGAAGTGACATTGGCTTGAGTCACTGGCTGGTTTGCTTGTTTACCCCGCACCCCCACTCCTCCACACCTGTACCGGGGACGTGAGTCACCTCTGGTGTAAATCCGAAGTAACTCCCCTGAAAGCGATGATCCTGCCCTGGCTTGTTCTCTTCACCTTGACGCACACGGCAAACAAACACAAAAGAGGCAAATGGCTTCTCTTCTTAAAGCGGCCCCCTCCCAGGTTTTTTTTTATTGCTCTCTGGGAGTCTCTTTATGCAGTGACCTATTTTTAAAGGCCTATATTGGGTTATTCATCATAGCAAATACTGCGAGGCCATCGGGGTGGGGGGGAATTACATTGATTCTAAACCTCTGGGCTTCTTGGCTTTGCTGGGAGGTTGAGTTGTTTTGCTTTACTTCGTGATTTCAACATATTTGAACCAATTGGAGACTTTTCTCCTCTCCTTCCCTCTGCATTATTTTCCAAAGCGGCAAGATCCGATTTGATAGACCACTCAGCTGGGGGTGCCAGAGGTATAATTGCAGAAAAGAGACAAAGAGAGAACTTTAAACGTGGTTGCTAAGACAGAGCCCTGGCTCCCCGAACCACTTTCGGTCGCGCCTTCTCTCTCTCACAGACATCTGTACACCGGAAATCATCCTTTAAATACACTTACAGATTGAGTGGGTTTATAATAGGGGACATTCATGCCGTTTTCACATTTCCCCCCCTCCTTTCTCTCATGTACACATAGAAACACAACCCCTAGATATAGTTTTACATTATAGGACATTTTTTTGAACAAAGCTAAAATATGGAGTGGTCCTTATTTCCCCTTTATATCAAGCACTAAGAATAACAACAACAATAATTATTATTAATGACTGACTGACTCTGAAATCTGTCGAATCCTGGGTATTTCCCTGCGCGTGTCTAGGAGACAGCGCAGCCGAAAGGTTTCAAACCCCTTGGGCTTGCCTCTTAGGTTTAAATCTACCTGCGCGCCGCGTTGATTAAGATCTCAGGCTGCCTAGGTAGGTTTCAGGTCTCGCTGATGACCCGGGGCTGGCTAGACAAAGGCTGGGTGGCCGGGGCAGAGCGATTGGCTTTTCGCGGCGGTAGCTCTTTTCCTGGTCTTGTGACTGGCTAGTCCAACCCGGTGACAATGATGCTGGAGTTGAGCGTGATCCGGCTTTCCCATAGGCAGCCCGGGCAGCCCAGCTTGGCTCCAGCTGGCATGTTGTCTAACACCCCACTGCACGCGCAGGTGTGTGCACGGGGGGGCGGGTAGCGTGGTGTGAAGCGCACACTACAGATCCTGGCGCTGCCTGGCTCACAAACCCCAACTTGGATTTTCTCCAGTGGGATTTTCCTCGGGTAAAGATGCCAGGATCAGAGCCACGGGCCTTTTACATCTTTTCCTTCCTCTCCAAGGAGTTCACCTTAAAAAAAAAACCCGTTTGATGCATCCCCCACAAATCCCCCTCTTTAGATCTGCAAAGAAAACAAGCAAGGACCCTTCCTCTTTTGAGTTTACTGCTTCGAGATTATTCCTTCCCCACCGCCTGGCCCAGGAACCCGACTTTTCTGGCCCTATCTCAGGACACCAGGCGCATACCCAGGACTTGGAGGTATTCATCTTGCTCCCAGTGAGGTCAGGGTTAAAACGATCGTTCCGTGTAAAGGGGCAGGATGTGGGCCTAATTCCATGGATCTCCTGGTGGGTTTAAGAACTAGGGCTGATAAAATGTGAGTCACCCTGTGAAGAAGTTTGCAAACAAAAAGTATGTTAAAGCGAAGGAATTGTGAAGCTGAGGGGCTTTCAATGAGCGAATGATCCTAGTATATATAGATTTGCATCCCTACGGTGCCTTTTCCTCTGTAGATCTCAAAGCACTTTATGAAGGTACATAAGCGATGTTTAGGGAGAATTAAGGAACAGAGTTGCCTAGCCAAGGTCATCCAGCGGTAGAGCCCGGAACAGAACTCAGGTCTCCTAAGCGATCTAGGAAAAGGCCTAAACAGTGAGGTGACAAGTTTGCAGATGATACGAAACTACTCCAGATAGTTAAGTCCAAAGCAGACTGCGAAGAGTTACAAAGGAATCTCACCAAACTGGGTGATTGGGCAACAAAATGGCAGATGAAATTCAATGTTGATAAATGCAAAGTGATGCACGTTGGAAAACATAATCCCAACTGTACATACAAAATGATGGGGTCTAAATTAACTGTTACCACTCAAGAGAGAGATCTTGGAGTCACTGTGGATAGTTCTCTGAAATCATCCACTCAATGTGCAGCGGCAGTCAAAAAAGCGAACCGAATGTTGGGAACCATTAGGAAAGGGATAGAGGGAAAATATCAAAATGCCACTATGTAAACCCCTGGTACGCCCACACTTGGAATACTGTGTGCAGATCTGGTCACCCCATCTCAGAACAGATATATTGGAATTGGAAAAGGTTCAGAGAAGGGCAACAAAAATATTAGGGGGATGGAACAGCTTCTGTATGAGGACAGACTGGGACTTTTCAGCTTGGAAAGAGATGACTAAGGGAGGATATGACAGTGGTCTATAAAACCATGACTGGTGTGGAGAAAGCGAATAGGGAAGTGTTATTTACTCCTCATAACACAAGACCTAGAGGGTCACCCAATGAAATTAATAGGCAGCAGGTTTAAAAAAAACAAAAATAAGTCCTTCACACAAGGCACAATCAACCTGTGGAACTCCTTGCCAGGGGATGTTGTGAAGGCCAAAAGTATAAATGGGTTCAAAAAAAGAATTAGATACATTCATGCAGGCTAGGGCCTGCCAAGGTGGCTTAAGCCTCTGTCTGCCAGATGCTGGGACTGGACTGCAGGGGATGGATCACTTGATTATTGCCCTGTTCTTTTCTTTCTCCCTGAAGCATCTGGCATTGACAGGATACTGGGCAAGGCGGACCATTGGTCTGACCCAGTGTAGCCATTCGTATGTCTCTTATGTTATGTAACTTCTTACCCTGGGCTCTATCTAATTAGACCACAGCTGGCTTTGGAGGCCTTAACCTGGGTTACTTTGAAATAGCCATATTGCCATCTGAAGCAACTTGCAGGAAAGGAAATAACAGCTCCCCGCCCCTGTTTTCCCCTGCCTGCCCCCTCAGACTAGCGATTTCACAGCTAGTGACCAGGCAGAGGCAGGTGTGGGTTGTGATTTCACAGGGGTGTTGGGAGGTCACAAATTCTTTTCCTCACTGGGGACAAAGAAATCAAGCCAGCAATGCAGTAGCAGCAATAAGAATAATTCCTAATTTCGAAAGAGCACCACTTCAGAGTGAGTCCTCTTTCTCCTTATCCTTGCAACTGGTGAGAACGTTCCACAACCCTTTGTCCCCTGGGGGGTTACCTCCTCCCAGCGAACTTGGGATGCAAATTGGCTTAGGGGGAAAAAAAAGTCCTGTCATGTTAAATCCCCCCCTTCCTTATTGGTCGTGTTGAGTTTGCACATTTCAAGATGGGGGAAGAGTTAAAAAAAAAAATCCCGTGCGAGATTGGTGGTGGGAGAAGTGGGATTTTGACACAGCCCTTGCCTTACGTTTGAAGCAGGAAGGAGCGGTGTTGGCTTCCCCCTGGATTGGAACAGCAGAGCCTCTTTGCTTATGCGGACTATTTCCCAGCGCGCAGGCAGAACCGAGGAGACAGGGTCACAGCCTCTATCGCTGTCTCCCAGCGGAAACCTACCGCTGGTATTAGAATGAAAGGTGTCCAGGGGGGTTGGCTAGGCGAGTATTAATTTCCGGCAGTCTCCAGGCTGCCGGATCTAAGCAGCCCCAAGGACAAGGGGCAGACGTGGGGCTGCTTCTCTCCAGTACAGAGATTGAGGGAGATGGGTTTTTGTGTTGCTTTTTGCGATATGGTTTGTGTGTGTGTGTATGTGTTGCTTCCCCCCCCCCCCCAAAGAGCTAATGAAATAGTCATCAGGTCTTTTCTTTTTATAGAGTGGAGGTATATTTGTATTTTTCTGCCACTCCTCCTGCAGCTGCCCGGATGAATACACATGGATCTATTTTTGAAGGGGTGCAAGACTTTCTTCTGACCCCCCCCCCTTTAGATCCATTATAAATTCATTTGGGGCTTCCCAAGAGGCAGCTACTTCTGATATCCCCGGTAGATGTCAGAGGCATTACAGATAGTTCTGCTGTGTTTGAGGATTAATCAAGGGACATTTAGTCTTGGCTGACCTCTGCTAACTTTAGTCCAGCCAAATGCCACCTGTCATAAGAATATAATTAAAGTATAAGGTGTAAATCATTCAAGTGTTGATCACCAAAGTGACTGCGTACAAATGACACCTTCTTTCTCCGCATAGCTGATCCCTGCCTGTCTTCCAGTTATGTCTGCCTAGTTTACTGACCCAAATATGTTTTGATTCCTGTGAGTGCCAGAGCCAAAACAAGCTCTGCCCTCAGGCTGTATCATCAAAACAACCAACAGCTCCAAGTCCTGAGGGCAAACTCTCTGACCCTCGAGGGGGGTTAGGAAAGACCCCAGTTGGATTTTCAGATCCCAGGAGTTTGCAGCTCCAGCGGGTTACAAACATCAGAGTTTGACTGGCAAACTAGCAAATGTGACATGGAACCCATCGAGGGAGACCGATATGGAAGTCTAAGGTCATTTTACAGTCACTTGTTTTCCAACCCTCATTATGAATGTAACCAGACACAGCCACATGTGTTCATGCGCACTCTAAATGCGCACGATTTTTGTTAGCTCCCTTCAAAAACTGGACACACTCTGACCTGTCCCTTTTGTCAGACAAGGACCTTTCGGGCAGCTGCATATAGTAGGAGAGTTTCAAATGCAAACGCCCCGAAGAAGTGACCCATTCAAAGCTGTTCTGTGCTGTTATTACACGTTTGGAGGTTATCTCTTATTGATTTTCATTTTAACAGACCCTTCCCTCCACTGCATCCAGATTCTTGGGGACATTAGACCGGTGACTAGCTTGGGACATAAAATAAAGAATGCAACATTATCCAAAGTTGGATGTAGATCTCTGAGATGAAATATACAAACGTAGCCCTCTGCAACCGGGAAAGACCCAGACGTGGGGCGTGGAGGTGCACGTAGGAGAAACAGAGATAACTGCATATGCTAAACCAACAAAAACTGAAAATAACCGGAATGTTTTAAACCAGCGCCAATCGGGGCAATAAAAGAAATAAGGAAAGGAGGTCTCAAATGGGGGAAATCAAACAGAAATACGTGGATTTTTGTTTAAAAGATTCATTGGCATAACAAGTGCATGTTTTTGGTTTGTTTGGTTTGTTTTTTGTGGGTAAAAGTCCTCTGTGCAGAATCGGTATTAAAAGCCGCTTGAGCTACTGTTTAAGGTAGAGAGAGACAAGGTGGGTGAGGTAATAGCTTTTATTGGACCAACTTCTGTTGGCGAGAGAGAGCCAAGCTTCCCAGTTTCCACAGACCTCTTCTGCGGGTCTGATGTTTAAGATACAAACACGCCGATATTAGTGGTGTGCTTGACAGTGTCACTAACTCTCCCGAGTCACTGTTCAATGCACATAGAAGTGAATGGGGGAGCTAGCTGAAATGTGGTTTCTAAGAAGTTAATCTCTGTAAAAGTTTGTAAAGAGCTTCGGATAGGAGAAAAAATCCTAAAGGTCAAAGAAACACACACTCACATGCACCCAGAAAATCAACACTGGAGCAGCAAAACTCGTATTTAGACAAAGAGTGTTTTTTAAATAATAATAATAATTAATAATAATTAATAAAAGCTGCATCTGTTTTTAAAAAAGTTTTCACAATTCAGATTTTCCTCTTCTTATGTTTGACTTTTCGTTTGAAAATAACCTGCTTTTAAAACCCGAACATATCTGCTTTTCAAACTATGTTAATAATGACACCAGACCTCCTAACCACTCGAAGCACTTAAAAAAAATAATCAGAAATACAATGTTACACCTATATTTTTTTCAAGTGAGGAAGGTGTGGCATTTGTTGCAAAACCCTTGTTTCTTTCTTAAGGTTCTTGGCCGCGTATATTGTTTTACTAAACAAAGTAAAATTCACATAATATCCATCTGCCATATTTGTACACGAAATTTGATATCTGACTGTTAAAGAACCCAAACTATATGTTGTCCATTATCCAATTTGATATCTTACCGTTAAACCAACCTAAGTATATGCTGTCCATTATCTAATCAGTACTAAATGATTAGAACTGGGAATAATAATTAAAATCATAGTTGCTGATTGAAACGAAATCAGTTTATTGTCCAGCCAAATGTATTTTAAAGGCTCAAAGGTACCACAACAAGAAATATGAATGATCATTTTTTTAATGACCAGGTTAGGTCAAAGAACAAATTTTCAAAAAAGTATTTTCAAACTCGAATTAACTTCTTATTGCTACTTAAAAAAAATTGTGTGAGCGGTCCCATTTTTAAGAGGAGGCCTTGCCACAGATACTTTGCAGAAGAGTATTTTTAATAGAAAAATACAATATGTCAACCACGTGATATGGGCCTTTAACAAATATAGATTGAGTCAAACTCTTCCAATGTAGTTTCACAAACTCTGCTGCGGTGAGCTCTGCTTACTTGTGAGATCGACCCCAAGCCCCGTAGTTAGTTGTACATTGCAACAAGACCTGGAGAAAAGAGCAATTTCAGAGAGTAGGCCGGACGAATACTATAGCGAGGGGATTATTTCCAACAAAGAAATAAAATAGGGTTGGGGGGAGAGAATCCAAAACTTATTTCCAGGCGTATTTTCAAAGGCGCAGTCCGATTTTCATTGCTCACATCTCTGCGATGATTTCCCTTCTATTCAGATATTTTGAAATGACTTTTGATTCGATAATCGGTGTGTGTTGGGGGGGAGGGGAGGGGGCTGGCAGGCCTGGCCTGTGTTTATAAAATGATCTGGACAAAGCAACAAGACACCAAAGGGCAGAGATGGAAAGTCCACCTTTCCAGTCTTTTCTTCTTCTTTTCTGAAGATTCGGCATAAATATTTTTTAATTTGAAAACAACTCCTGGGATTCACGCAGAGAAATGTAATATATACACGTACCCACCGCCCCAGGTAGCTAACTGAATGGGAAATGGGGATTTCGAAAGGGAATGTTTAGCCTCGATATAAAATCGCTTCCAGGGGGTTTACTTATTTTGCAGTTAACTCTGGATCTAAATTCCACTACAAATAGAGAGAGATCCCAAACAACCAGAAGGGAAATATTGCTGGAAAGTGTCCAGGCCAAATTCGGTGTCTCCCCATCCCCTCTGTCAAGAAAACTAGTTTTCTTTGTAAATAAAGTAGTATTTACAAAGAAATATTTACACTACTTTTTTGCAAGATTTCCTGGAAAACGGAATTAGCCTGGAATGTTTTCTTGCTTTTGCGATGAATCCTGCAAAGCTTGAATGTTTAAGTCTCGAACGGTTTGCATTTTCCCTCAGAACCTCATGCAAGTTTCAGGTTCTTTTCAGGTCAGTTTCTTTGGCTACGTAGATATTTAACAAGCTACAAGTAATTGCTGTTTTGAGTGAACCTAGCTCCATTTATGTTCCCTGTAGCTTGCTTACTTTCTTCCCTCTGCGTCCTGTAGTCCTTAGAAGCTGCATTTCCCCTGTAGATTATTCCCCACACCGCCCTGGAAGTAAAGACAAAACTCTGATGCTCACGCACTTGCACTCAGAGCAAGTTCAGATCATGGGCAGAAAATATTTCTTTTAACATGCCTGCGAACGGCAAAGGGACCGACCGAAGGGGGCCCATTTTATTATAAGATTTTTTTAAATAGAGAGGCAGAATAAAAATTAAAAAAAGGGGGGGTCGGATCTTTTACTGTCTGCCTTAATGAAGTTGGACGATTATTGTTCCCCTGTGCTAAAAAGAGGCTTGTGCTTGGAAGTTTACTGAGATTCGGTTAAAGGGAGAGGTTTCACCGGGAATGGGGGGAAATTCTGCCCAATTTCCAATTCTGGGCGCAGAACTCAGCCCCCTTCCGCTCCCCCCGCCCCCATTTCACTTGAGAAGTGAAACACGCCAGAGCAGTGGCCTCCAGTGTATTTTGTTTAACGCCGTCTAATCTCGTGCTGATTCTACGTATAAAACAGGCGCGTAATAACCCTGGAGAGATGCCCCTGGCCCCCACCAGGCTATGGGAGACAAGCCCACCAAGGACCATCCGGACAAGTTATACAGAGAAGAGCGTGGGTTCAGGAGGATTAAGTGCATTTAATGAGACGGCTTCTACTGGCCACCCAGGGGCTTGGGGCAGCTGTAGATGGGTCAGCCACAAAGTTCATTCATCTCCTTGCACCTTGGCAGCGTCAAGGGGTAGAAATATCCAGGTTCTTCATGAATTAAACCCCATCAGGTGCCTGTGATGGTGTTTTACTGCCCTTAGCACCATACGTTCAGGGCACCTTTTCTGTACGCCTTTTAAAGTTCTCAACCATCCACAGATTTAACCCCCCCCCCCCCCTCAGCCTGGCAGAGGGCAGCTAACCAACCTGACACCTCCTACTGGTTTGATTGACATGGCCCCTGGCCCAGTAACTACTTTACCAGGTCTTCCATATTTGACCGCTGCCAATATTGTCTGTCATCAAATCCATCGATAACTAAAACACCGAACACGCTTATCTCTGTTGCCTCTTCCGTCAACTCCGACGCATCTGCAAACTTCTTGGGAGAGCTGGACTCCGGCTGAGGTGAAAGAGCAACAGAAGCCGGACGAGGATTAAAAACGAGCCAAGCTTAGGACATGGAGACAGTCACATCGCTGTCAAATTACCCGGACTTAGAAACATTCTTGCAGTTCAGCGGGTGGTTTATTGGACCTGGTTTCTAAAGGACGGGCTCGTTTGGGGAAGAATTATTCTTGTTACCGTTGCGTGGGCAGAGTAAAAACCGTCTGTTTGGTGCGTATTTTTAACAAACGGACAACTGTCCGATTCTGGGAAGATTTGTTGCAGATATGTCGGATTGGTCATTGCCTGGCAGTCAGTAGGTGTCTGTGGGGCCCTGAGGTCTCTACTGCTACCACGTCTATAGTTCAGTCTGTGGCCAGTCTCTGTAGAGTCACCAAAACAGTTGCAAAGTCCTCTTAGTTTTTCTTTCCTGTGTCTTAAACATTTCAGAGGCTCCTCTTAGGCGTGTCTTTAGGGCTCCCTGATGGCGGGGTGAACGCTCTGTGATGACCTGAGCCCTTCTCTTGTGCTCGGGAATTATCTGCCAGCCTGTCACAGATTTGTGCTTCCTGCACAAATGTCCCGTTCGTATTTCGCACCAAACCAATTTTCGCCAATGCATTGTTCACGAAAAGGCCCCCTAACAATAGTCACTCCTCAGGTCACGTGATTCATCACCTGAGGTCATATGCTATTGTTTCCATCCCCTAATTGGGAACAAAGAGGAATGACTTTTTTTTCTGCTAGGGAGCCATGCACAGACATTGGCACACCTGGGGGTGAATCTATTATTATAGAGCGGAGTGGCAGCTCACCCCCTGATTAAGGTTAATGCTGCCAATGCTAAAAAGGGCGTTTGAAAGCTGATGGTGAAAACCCCTTCCAGTGCCAATGCTGGCACAACGGTTAACCTGCCCTGGGGTTCACACCTCTCTGCTTTCCGTACAGCCTTCAGAGCAGGGGAGATCCGTGTCTGCAGCGCCTAGCTTTGGCTACGAGATGCTCCCGCCATCTCAGTGCTAAACAAGAGACATTCTGGCAAATACTACCTAGCTCATCGGACTAGTCACAACTAAGGATCAGGAGAACTCGGGCAGAGAGAGCCCGAGTGTGACTTGCAAGAATATTTGCAAAGACTTTTCTTTGTTGTATTCCCCAGGAAGCCAAACAGCGAGGTTCTATTAAAGGGAGACTTGTAACTTTTTCCTTCATGTTATGGGGACAACAACGAACCTGAAACATCAAAGGGGTTATTTGTTTGTTTGTTTTAAAATCTGCTTTAAACATTGTTCGTTGGCCTTTAAAACAATTAAAACCTTTTTTAAAAGCCCCCATTGCTAGCTTGACTAATCTCCAGGGAAGTCAAAGCGCACCGTTTTGGATTAGTTAGTTGGTTGGTTCTTCAGCGCGGGCAGGATCTGAAAATACAACGCAGAGCCCCAGACTTGGATTTTAACTGGCTCCTTTTATCCTTCAAGGGTTTGGGTAATTGAAAGACTTCAGAAGCCAGTTTTCCCAGCAGGCCGGCCGCTTTCGCCTCCGCGAGAGAGAGACACACTCATTTCTTACTTGGTTTTAATGTCCTTTCCAAGTTGGATAACTTTCTTGATCTCCTCAGATTAGAAGCTGCTTGTTGACTCGCATCCAATACCTTTTAACAAGCGCCCGCCACCCAGCCAGCAAAGAGAGCCAGGGTGCGGGGACACGGCTTAGGGACTGACGGAGCTATGGCAGACTTTCTCCGCTCTGCGAAGTTTTAACTCAACTCCCAGTCCGCAGGTTAGAGCCTATCGCTAACAGTTTTAGAGCCAGCCGCTCGCTCCCTCCAATAGAGAAATGATGCAAAGGTAAATTTCCTCTGAAATCTACTAACTTCTTGAATGAAATTTACAAGCAGGCCGAACGAAGCAAGACTAGGAGAGGCGTGGGGATAGGCCAGTCCATCTCTATAACTTTACTCATCCTATAAACTGCTTTCTCTTGGTGTGGACTCAGGGCTGAAGTAACGGTCGCGGATGCTGTTTGAGGCGGGGAAGCAGCATCTCAAGTTATTACAAATAAATTCAAATGCAAAACGACTGTCCCACTCCCGAGACCTTTAATATCCGCTCCCTTTGCAACTCTCAGCACACACGTTAATAATTTATCCAGGATGCCAAATGCAACTAACCTTTCCCGAAGAAATTAAGGAGTTTCGAGTGTGAAATGCTCATTTTTGGGGAGCAGAAGGACGTGTCTGAAATCAATTGAAACTTAATAAACGTAGTGGGGAGAAAATCACAGAAATAACCCAGTCAACCCTTCTGATAATGAAAACCTGGCGTTAATAATTCAGGAACACAAAATAACCAGTCATTGGATTATACCGCAATATCAGAATTGATGCATTTCAGAGAGAATCTGGACAGACAATTTAATAATATTTCCCCCCCCTTCCAATAAATTACAGCAGCAAAAGTTCCCCCTTAAAGTAGTTATTTGTATTTCTTATTTCAAGGTATTTTTCTTTCAAATGATTATTATTATTTTTGCAGTTCTAACAACTCCAGCGATAAAATTAATTAAAAAGTAATATTTTTTCTCAATAAAAGTAAAGCCAACACAGCGGAAATAGAATTAACTGTCAACATTTGTCCCGAATTTAATAACAACTTGGGTTTTTTCAAAGCAGGAGAACACAGGGAAAGGATCGGTGTGTACGGTTTAGTTTTGCTTTTTTTCTCACGTGTTTCTTCACTGTTTTATTGTTTCTATTTTCTCCTCGTTCCTCTCTTTCCCCCAATTTATTGTTGCTAGCATTATAAAACAATCAGTGTTCAGCAGATATTACAAAGCTTTTAACAGGATAGTAACTACAAAACCCCAACAAATATCACACATCGAACTCCAACAAATTCAGTTACTTCTTAACAGCTCTCAAATTGTGCAGAGTTTTTCTTAGGAAAGCCAGATGAAGATAGACCTCAGCACCGCTTCGTAGCCCAGACTCTAACTTCCTCGCATGGTTTTTTCTAAACACACATAATTCTTTTCACCTTTTGGCTATGCTGAAAAAAGCCCTCGTTAAATAAACCTGAACCTTATCTACTTTTATTTTTGCTTTCAGGGAAAACACACCTTCATCCCAAACTGCTCGCAGAGAAACAACCGCTTTCTAGCTCTCTGGTTAGAGAATTTTTCACATTGGTTAAACATAAATTGCTGTGGAATGACATTAGACATTTCTCAACCTGCTGGTTTTGCATGGCGACAGGTATGGTGTGAATTTACAATGAATAGCACCAACTTTTCTCGGCGTTCAACTTTCCCCCGCTCTGTTTAGTAGCAGTTACTCCATCTTTGCTGAGAGCAGGATCCTTTACAAGAACAAGATGGGGTGATTTTGAGTTTTTTAAAAAATTCCTGCATATGGGTGTGTACGCAGAGAGAGCGCAACCGCTGTATTTAAGGTTTCCTAAAAGGTCTCCTGTGGGAGTCAATGGAGCTATGGGAGTTTACAGAACTGAGGGTCTGGCCCATGACTTCTAAAACAAACTAGACAACATGAGCATTAAGCACACCACGTTTTGAGGCATTAAAATGCAGCTATCTGTTGATTTTTGTCTTGCCGCGTAGAAACAGAAAAAGTACTTGCTAAAAAGAGAGAATTTAATAAAGCTCTGGTGCATTTTCCCTTAAAAGAAACAAACAAATCTTAGGGGAAGAAATATGTTTCTGAAATTAATTTGCTCTTAGTTTTCGAGATTTGAAAAGACACAGCGACTCCTTTTAATAAATAACATGAACATCTAATCAAATACATATAAATACAAGGAGGAAACCATTTCCCCTTGATTTCTCTTTCCTCCTGCTGATAATATCGGGGGGAAAGTGTGTCACTTTTGCGACGGGGGAAAAACACAGAGAGGCTTTCAGGCATACAGACCTTAATGAGGAACCCTACCCATGCAATTTAGGAGTTTACGACTGTGACCATCCCTCCCCTTCTTTAACCTGGAGGAAGCAACCACCGTCAGACTTGGGTTTATATCTGAGTGGGATAGAGGCGCAGGCTGAATGGATAGCGAGATTTGGTCCTGACCAAGTTTCCCATATTTCTTTATGGCAAAATTCACTCTCTTTCCCCTCGTTAATAAATTTGCTGCCTAAAAGAAAAATCCAGCTGTTCCTAATCGCTCTTGGCAGCAGCAGCCCACAGTGTTATTTACTTTAGACACCGAGCAGATTTGGAGTTAAGAAGGGCAACCAGTCCAGGAATGCGTAGAGATGGCTCCAGAAGTTGGGGCTCTGCCTATGGGGCACTGGAGAAAAGTGATGGGGTCGCAGCAGGGTCGCCATCTCTCTGAAACTTCTTCAACCCCCCCCCACCCCCCACTTAAGTTCTTTAATAAGGAACAAACCGATCCGGATTTTGAGAAACCCGGGGAGAAATCAATGGCAAAACTCCCATTGGTCTCTTTGGGACTCCCAGATAATCCAACCATGTTTTTTTATAGATTCTAAAGCTAGAAGGGACCTTCATCGTCTGCTAGTTGGACCTCCTGCAAAACAAAGGGCCAGAGAACTTCACCCAATTATTCCTCTGTCCTGCCCAAGAGCTTCGGGTGGAGCCGGAGAATAGCTTTAAGAAAGTGACATTCACTTGTGATGTAAAGCAGCGGCTCTCAACCTTTCCAGACATCTGTCCCCCTTTCAGGAGTCTGGTTTGTCTTGTGTACCCCCAAGTTTCACCTCGCTTAAAAATGACTTGCTCACAAAACCAGACATAGAAATACCAAAGTGTCCCAGCGCAGGTTACTGAAAAACTACTGACGTTCTCCTTGTTACCATATCATTATAAAATAAATCCATTGGAATATAAATATTGTACTTGCATTTCAGTGTCTAGTATTTAGAGCAGGATAAACAAATCATTGTCTGGGTGAAATTTTAGTTGATTTATTGTATTTAGTCTATTTATGCAGTCTGTGGTAAAACAAGGCAAATATCTGGATAAGTTGATGTACCCCCTGGAAGCCCTCTGCGGACCCCCAGGGGCAGGGCCGGCTCTAGGTTTTTTGCTGCCCCAAGCAAAAAAAATTTTGGCTGCCCCCCGTCCCAGCCCTGGGCTCCTCGCCGCACCCCCCTGCCGCCCCAACCCTGGACTTTCCCCCACCACCCGCACCCCCCTGCTGCCCCAGCCCTGGGCTCACCCCCTCCCCGATCCGCACCCCTCTGCCGCCCCAGCCCTGGGCTCCCCCCCCACACCTCCCTGCCGCCCCAGCTCTGGGCTCCCCCCACCCCCCCCCCCATCGCCCCCCACTCACCCCTCCTGCGGCCCCAGCCCTGGGCTCTCACTCAGGGCCGGCTCTAGGTTTTTTGCCGCCCCAAGCAAAAAATGTTTTGACTGCCCCCCACCCCAGCCCTGGGCTCCCCCCGCAGTGCCCTGCCACCCCAGCCCTGGGCTCCCCCCCGCACCCTCACCTCCTGCCGCCCCAGAGCTGGGATCTCCCCCCCCACCCCCTGCCACCCCAACCCCTGGGCTCTCCCCCCCACCCGCACCCCCTGCCACCCAAACTCTGGGCTCTCCCCCCCACCCCACTCCTGGGCTTCCCCGCACCAGTGCTGACTCCGCCCGCTTCCCCCCTTGCCTCCAGCCAGTCCGGCGCTGGCAGGGTCGGGGTAAGCAGCGGGGCTCCCGGGCCGCGCCTCAGCCCAGGGTCCCTCCAGCCAGGGCTCCCACCTCCAGGACCGGCCGGGACCCGGGATGGCAAAGCCGGGGGACCGCCTGGCAGAGGGCTGAGGAGCTGGGGCAGGGCAGCCCCAGAGAGAGCGGAGCCCCGGAGAGCGGGACACGGGTCCCATACGGCAGCGCCCCGGGCACCAGTCCCCACTATGGCCCCGCTGCTGCTGCTGCTCCTGGCCGCCCTGCCGTAGTCCCTGGGTGGCTTGGGCCGCTTTGCCCAGCCCCGGCTGCGGCGCTGGGGGGCGGCCGCCCTGCGGCACCTGCCATAAGGTGTGGGCACTGCTCCCCGATGAGAACCGCAGCGGCCCCAGGGCGCCACCTGTGCAGGACGCGCTGCTGCTGCCAGGGCCCGCTCTAGGCTTTTGCCGCCACAAGCGCAAAAAAAAAAAAAAAAAAGGCTGGCTGGAACGCCGCCCCTGAAAATGTGCTGCCCCAAGCAGCTGCTTGGTTTGCTGGTGCCTGGAGCCGGCCCTGCCCAGGGGTACACGTGCTCCTGGTTGGGAACCACTGATGTAAAGGATTCAAGTGATAGGGAAGTTGCTCCAATAGTTAATTGTTCTCAGGGCTTGTCTACACATAAACCGCTACCGTGGCTGGTGTAGTGAAGACACTACCTACGCCGACAGGAGGGGCTCTCCCAGCAGTGTAGGTAATCCACCTCCCCGAGAGGTAGTGGCTAGGTCCGCAGAAGAATTCTCCCATTGACCAAGCGGTATCTAGCCTGCGGGTAGGTGGGTTTACCTGCATCTCTCAGTGGTGTGGATTTTGCACCCCTGAGTGACATAGTTATATGCTGACCTAATTTCCTAGCGTAGACCAGGCCTCACTCCACGTTATTTCTAGTCTGAAATTGTCTGGCTGCAGCTTCCAGCCACTGGATTTGTTATGCCTTTGTCTTTTAGATTGAAAGGTGTTAATGTACCAGAAATCTCCTCCTGGGGTAGGGACTTATAGACAGTGATGATGTCACCTCTTAACTTTCTTTTGGATAAACGAAGGACTTGAAACACAGCTGCCGCTGTAGCACTTCAGTGTAGACGCTACCTATGCGGATGGGAGGAGTTCTCCCGTCTGCGTAGGTAATCCACCTCCCTGAGAGACAGTAGTTAGGCTGATGCAAGAGTTCTTCTGTCGGACCCAGCGCTGTCTACACCAGGGGCTAGGCTGGCTTAACTACATCACTCCAGGGTGTGGATTTTTCACGCTCCTGAGGGATGTCACTGGGTCTGCCTAACTTTTTAGGCTACGTTTACACTACGAGGGGGATTGATTTCAGATACGCAAATTCAGCTACGGGAATAGCGTAGCTGAATTCGATGTATCGAATTCAACGTATCTGATCCGACTTACCCCACTGTGAGGACGGCGGCAAATTGACCGCTGCGGCTCCCCCATCAACGGTGCTTACTCCTACCTGGGCTGGTGGAGTACAAGCGTTGATTCGGGGATCGATTATCGCATCCCGACGAGACGCGATAAATCGATCCCCGAGAGATCGATTTCTACCCGCCGAGCCGGGCGGGTAGTGAAGACAAGCCCTTAGTGTAGACCAGGCCTAAGTTGCTCGAGCGTCAAGGTGGCTGAGGGAATTTCTTTTACTGGGCCAACTTCTGCTGGTGAAAGACACAAGCTTTGAAGCTGAGGGCTTGTCTCCACTACCACTTTTGTCGGTGTCATTTATGTGGCTCAGGGGTGTGAAAAAACACGCCCCGAGCGACGTAAGTTACCCTGACCGACGAGCCGGTGTGGACAGCACTATGTCTGCAGGACCACCAACAGGGCCGGCTCCAGGCACCAGCTTAACAAGCAGGTGCTTGGGGCGGCCAAGGGAGAGGGGCGGCACCTGCGGCAATTCGGGGGCGGCAGGTCCCTCACTCCCTCTAGGAGCGAAGGACCTGCCGCTGAACTGCCGTCGCTGATCGCGGCTTCCCCCCCCCCCCCCCATTGCCGCCCCCGATCGCGGCTTTTTTTTTTTTTTGCTTGGGGCGGCAGAAATGCTGGAGCCGGCCCTGCCCACCAACGTAGCTACCGGCGCTCGTTTATTATGTCAACAGGAGAGCTCTCTCCCGTCAGCACAGAGCGGCTACAGGAGCGATCCGACAGGTGTCAGCCGTATCGGTACAGCTGTGTCGCTGTAAGCTTGCTAGTGGCCTTACACAGAGCTCTTCTTCATGTCCGGGAAAGGTACTCAGCTAAATACACGGTGGAACTGCTTGTTTGGCAGAAGTAGTTACCATATATTGTAAGAGACCATTCAAGGGGAAGTGGTTAGTTACCACTTCTTCCGTCACAGGACAACAAAGGGACTGAGTTTCGTTAATCTATCCCTGTAAAGCAGTTTTGCTTTTCTGAACCCTTTCCAATTTGTCAATATTGTTTTCAAAGCGTAGATACCAGAACCGGACACAGTATCCCTGTAATGGTCTCACTAATGACATATATGCTAGTAATATCATCTCCCTACTCCTACTCGCTATTCCCATGTATATATCCAAGGATCACGTTAGCCCCGATGGCCATAGCATCACACTGGGAGCTCATGTTCAGTTAGTTCTTCACAATGACCGCATGTCCTTTTCTGAGTCACTGATTTCCAAAATACAGCCCCCCATTCTATAAGTGTGACCTTGCTCCTAGATGTATGACCTTGCATTTGGTTGTCTTCAAAGGCATACTGTTTGTTTGTACCAATTTATCAGGTAATTCAGATCACTCAGAGCCAACCTGTCCTTTTCATTATTTACCACTTCACCAATGTTTGTGGCATTTACAAACTTTACCAGCAATGATTTCATATTTTCTTGCCAAACATTTGATTAAAACATTGAATAGTGTTGGGCCTGGGACAGATTCTTGTGGGACTCCACTGAAAATGCCTCCATTTGATGTTGATTTCACAATAATTACTACACTGTGAGATCTATCAGTTAACCAGTTTTTTATCCATTTCATATGTTTTTACTGATTTCATATAGTGTTAATTTTTAAACGGGAATGTTGCGTAGTACTAAGTCAAATGCCTTATTTTACATTTGTCCAAGTTATTTTTATCAACCAAACTTGTAATGTCATCAAAAATTAGATCAAATGTCTTTGACAAAGACCTGTTTTCCATAAAATATTGTTAATTGGTATTAATTATGATACTATCCTTTACTGATTGCATCCAGTATCAATAGTTTCTATGATTTTACCCAGGATCTATGTCAGACTAACTGCTCTGTGGTTACCTGGATCATCCTGTTTACCTTTCTAAAATATTGGCACAATGCTAGGTGTTCTCCAGTCCTCTGATCTTCCTCAAGATTTATTAAAAATCAACATCAGTGGTTCAAAGAGTTCCTTGGCCAATTCTTTTAAAACTCTCGTGTGCAAGTTATCCAGACCCACAGATGTAAAAATATTTAACTTTGATAGTTGCTGTTTAACATCCTCTCTAGTTAATGTTGGAATACCAAGCATTTCATTACCACTGTAGAGGTCTGAGTATCATCCAGCTTCTTTTCACATACAGAACAGCAATGTTTATTGAACTCTTTTGCCTTTTCTGCAACATTGACAAATTCAGCATATTGAAATCCATCTAGCAATGGATGAATAGCTATTCCATTGCCAGGACTTGTGGTTGTTATTGTTGTTCTAGATATATTAAACAAATTCCTTCTGATTGCCCTTAATCCTACTGGCATAGATTTTTCCTTGATACTCTTAGCTTCCCTTCTCAATTTTCTGCATTTCCAAATTTCTAATTTATAGTGATTGCTATCAGATTTTTATATATCTATATCTATAGTCTGTCAAGCGATTAAAAAAATTAATCGTGATTAATCACGCAATTAATTGCGCTGTTAAACAACAATAGAATACCATTTATTTTAAATATTTTTTGATGTTTACTACATTTTAAAGTATATTAATTTCAATTATAACACAGAATGCAAACTGTACAGTGCTCACTTTATATTTATTTTTGATTAGAAATATTTGCACTGTAAAAAAACAAAAATGTACCTCATACAAGTACTGTAGTGCAATCTCTTTATCATGAAAGTTAAACTTACAAATGTACAACTATGTACAAAAAAACCTGCATTCAAAACTAAACCAATGTAAAATTTTAGAGAGCTCCAAGTCCACTCAGTCCTACTTCTTGGTCAGCCAATTGCTCAGACAAACAAGGTTGGTTACAATTTGCAGGAGATAATGCTGCCTGCTTCTTGTTTGCAATGTCACCTGAAAGTGAGAACAGGCGTTCACATGGCATTGTTGTAGCCAGCGTTGCAAGATATTTATGTGCAGATGCACTAGAGATTCGTATGTCCCGTCATGCTTTAACCACCATTCCAGAGGACATGCGTCCATGCTGATGGTGGGTTCCACTTGATAATGATCCAAAGCAGTGCGGACCGACGCATGTTCATTTTCATCATCTGAGTCAGATGCCACCAGCAGAAGGTTCATTTTCTTTTTTGGTGGTTCGGGTTCTGTAGTTTCCACATCAGAGTGTTGCTCTTTTAAGACTTCTGAAAGCATGCTCCATACCTCGTCCCTCTCAGATTTTGGATGGCACTTCGGATTCTTAAACCTTGGGTTGAGTGCTGTGGCTATTTTTAGAAATCTCACATTGGTCCTGTAACTGGTCCCCTGCCCGGCCTCCTTCCTGGGGCCCACTGCCTGCCCCAATAACGCACAGAGAGGCTTCTCCTTCTGCAGCACCCGTGGCTTTATTTACAGACTTCTCCCACCACCAGTGACATACTATATACAGTTTGCAGGCCTTCCAATCTCCACTTCCACCCAGAGCCTGCCCTCAGCCCGGAGACTGACCTTCCCCTGGCCATCCCCCCTTCCTTCTGGCTGCCAGCCGGCCTTTATAGCCCTTGAACCCTCAGGCCCACAGGTGCCGCCAGTTCTAAAGGCCAGGCACCAGACTTCTCCCCAGCCCCAATCTATTTCCCCTGATTGGGGCTGGCTGAGCAGGGGCTAATTAGGTGCCTCTGCACCAGCACCCTACTACAGGTACCTTCTTTGCATTTTGTCAAATCTGCAGTGAAAGTGTTCTTAAAACGAACATGTGCTGGGTCATCATCTGAGACTGCTATAACATGAAATATATGCAGAATGCGGGTAAAACAGAGCAGGAGACATACAATTCTCCCCCCCAAGAAGTACAGTCACAAATTTAATTGATGCATTATTTTTTTAACGAGCATCATCAGCATGGAAGCATGTCTTCTGGAATGGTGGCCGAAGCGTGAAGGGGCATACGAATGTTTAGCATATCTGGCATGTAAATACCTTGCAACACTGGCTACAAAAGTGCCATGTGAACGCCTGTTCTCACTTTCAGGTGACATTGTAAATAAGAAGTGGGCAGCAGTATCTCCTGTAAATGTAAACAAACTTGTTTGTCTTAGCGATTGGCTGAACAAGAAGTAGGACTGAGTGGACTTGTAGGCTCTAAAGTTTTACATTGTTTTGTTTTTGAGTGCAGTTATGTAACAAAAAAAAATCTGCATTTGTAAATTACACTTTCACAATAAAGAGATTGCACTACAGTACTTGTATGAGGTGAATTGAAAAATACTATTTCTTTTGTTTATCGTTTTTACAGTGCAAATATTTGTAATAAAAAATAATAATATAAAGTGAGCACTGTGCACTTTGTATTCTGTGCTGTAATTGAAATCAGTATTGAAAATGTAGAAAAACATCCAAAAATATTTAATAAATTTCAATTGTATTCTATTGTTATAAGTGCAATTAATCGCAATTAATTTTTAAAATCGTGATTAATTTTTTGGAGTTAATCGCATGAGTTAACTGCGATTAATTGACAGCCCTAATATATATATATATGAGAGACAGAGAGATTTTGCACCTTTCTCAGAAACATCTATGCTGGCCACTGTTGGAGACAAGATACTGGTAAGTATCTAAATGTTCCATCCCTTTTTGAAATGTTCTGCTTTCACTTCCCATCTTAACCAAGGTGTTTTTTCAATCAAATAATTCATCTTTCATGATTGTGGAACTTTGGGGTCTTGGGAGGGGACATCTAGTAAAATATACACAAAACAACTTCCCAATTATTGTTCACCTTTTCCTGTTCACATTTTTCTTCTCCATCTAATTTGCACCACCTAGTTTTCACCTTTGGGAAACTGGCTCTTTCCAATGCCAAGAATAAAAATATATGTATGTATCTGTATAGATGTTGACAATAAATGTAATCAGGAGTTCATTTGCAACTAGGAAACTGCTAATTATTAGTTCAGTGATGAATTTATCAGTAATTGTCAGTAAGAGTTTAATGTAGAATTATCACCAGCTGATTATAAAATTTTTTGTATTGGCAAGTTCTCATCTGTAACTTATAGACAGTCCAAGGGTGTTTCCATAGATTCAAAGGCCAGAAGGGACCATTTTGATCATCCAGTCTGACCTCCTGTATCGCACAGGCTGTAGGACTTCCCCCAAAATAATTCATATAGCAGCACTTTTAGAAAAATAGCCAATCTGGTTAAATCATAGAATCATAGAATATCAGGGCTGGAAGGGACCTCAGGAGGTCACCTAGTCCAACCCCTTGCTCAAAGCAGGACCAATCCCCAACTAAATCATCCCAGCCAGGGCTTTGTCAATGTAAACATACACATCTAGGAACAAAGAATGCAGGCCATACTTACATGAGGGGGCCTCCATCGCGGGAAGCAGTGGCCCTGAAAAGGTTTTGGGGGTTGTGGTGGATAATCAGCTGAACATGAGCTCCTAGTAGCAGCAAAACTATAGGCTGGAATCTTCTCCAGTGGCATCCAAGGGAGTTAGATGCCAAGTTCTCATAGATGTCATCCTGGCTATGGAACTGAATGGTTTCTTTGAGAATCCCAGTCTGTGGCACAGACACATACAGGCATCATAGTTATCTGCAGGGATCGAATCAGATCCTTTAGCAGCAAAACACAGGTCTCTCTTTACCACTTGAACCAAAGGAGCGCTCCTTCAGCTGTGCAATAGCAGTAGGTTGTGTAGTCCCTGAAGCCAGTCACTAGGGGGAGACATGACCATGTGCACAGAGTATCACATTCATATATGTAGGATATATATTTATATATATAGGATCCTGTCTCCAAGGATCTCAGAGCAGTTTACACATACCAGTGAATTAAGCGTCACGACACTCTTGCGTGGTAAGATTGTTATCCCTGTTTTATAGCCTGGAAAGCAGGCACAGAAAGAGGAAGTGACTTGCCCCTTGTCCCACAACAAGTCTGGTGGCAGAGCCCCATTCCTGTGTTTTAACCCCGGTATTGTTACCACCATTCAGGAAGCGCTTTTCTTACTTCTTCGGGCAGTTTGCAGGAAGCATCTGAAGGGCAGGCGCTGGGTTTTTGTCTCAGCAAAGTCAATGATATTAAAATCTCCTTTTCGCACCCCATGTTGCAGATGCATATTTGACACTCACACGTCCCTTATGCTAGCGACAGGAAGAGAGGGCTTATGAACGCGTGTTCCCTTGGACTATGCGGGGCCATATGCACGGTAATAAAGTGACTTACATTTCCTAAGGTTAAACAATGCGGGCAGCTTCTACTACTGATGCTGCCCAGAAGGGTCACTTCCTGGCTGGCAATGCAAGTTACTACCTCAGGGCCATATCATTTTTTTATGCAAACCTCTTATTTGTCCAGATACTGGGCCGAGCTCATTTGCTAGGAACATGGCATGGTAATTATAAAGGAAAATGACAAATTCAAGACAAAAATAATGGCTATCACTCAGCTATGTAATGGGTGGGAAGGGATAACTCAGTGGTTTGAGCATTGGCCTGCTAAATCCTGGGTTGTCAGTTCAATCCTTGAGGGGGCCACTTAGGGATCTGGGGCAAAATCAGTACTTGGTCCTGCTAGTGAAGGCAGGGGGGTGGACTCAATGACCTTTCAGGGTCCCTTCCAGTTCTATGAGATAGGTACATCCCTGTATATTATTTTTATTTTAGGCATTTAGCACTGTTATCATCCCTCCAGCCTCCAATCATTTTGGTTACCCTAAAATCCATTCAGCCTGTCAAAATCTTTCTGATGATATGCTGGTTGCAAACAAATTCCATAAGAACTTCAGCAAATGAAGACCTCTCAGGCTTTTTACAGACTTGTATAGGAGTCCATAGATACCATGATGGCGGTTTGTGAATATGCACCTAAAAACGTTGTTAACGCCATGACTGTAACAAGCCTTGGCCCTGGTCCTGCAGCTGGATCCAGGCAAGTGGATCTCTGCATCTGTGCAGAGCCTCATGGAAGTCACATGAATCTGATTGCAAGTCTGAGGCCAAAATCTTGAAAATGTGGCTATTTGAACTTGACACATCTTGGAAATGTGTTAGTCACAAATGAGTTATCGGACAAAGTTCTTCCTTTTTTCTGATTCCAAATCACTGTGCAAGTGGGGTGATTTGTTACCTAAGTCATATGCTATTGTTTCTGCTCACTGATTGGCTGGTCAAAACTTTTGAAACTGGGGAAGAACAAATGGGGAAAAACAAGCAACAACGTACGGATTTCCGGCTGGATGAACATTTGTCCTTAAAACTCTTGAAACGCCCATGATTCATGAATGTTTTTGCAAGGAAACTGGCAGGCATGAAAAGGCTTGTGAAAATGACTCTACACATGACAGCAAAGGGAACTCGACACATTCATTTAAGGCAAAATTTGCAAGTCATTTTTCGTACCGTTCAATCAGCTCTGAAGTAGGCTTGCTTTGGGTAACCAGGCTGATTGCATGCAGTAGTGGGGGAAGAGGTTAGGCTGTTAAAATCCTTCTTTGTGCATACCCTTGTTTGCGTTCATAAGGCAAACAATAGCAGATGTTATATAGTCAGTTCTGTTCGCTACTAGTCCCATTATGTTCTATTTATGCTTGACTTTATTGTTTTTTTCCTTTCCTATTATTGTTTCACTCTGGGGGAGGAAGAGGATATAATATATTCATCTTTATTATACAAAATCTGTGTGAAGCATTTAATAAAATGCTGTTTCCACACAGCCAGGAATATTACTGTTAGCTATTCTTAACTTAATGCTCCTATTAAAAAATGCTTGATGGCTGCAGTGACTAGTGCTAGCGTGGACCAAAAAGCACATGCTACTAAATAAGGCACTTGTGGCAATTTAGAGGTTTCTTGACGCCTCATGGAAAACCTCTGTTTCGGCAGATTTCTGCTTATTTAGCATATTTTCTGCATTAATCTTCCCCGTGTTTTTTATTAGTTATAGTGAGACCAAAGCAGGATCTTTGTTTCTTATAAAAAACCCTCTTTCCCCTTTATCTGAATTTTACAATGTACTTTGCAATCCCCAGTGGCTTAGGCTCAAGACATCCCCACGAGGTAAGCTGGCACCATCCCACTTTGCAAGGGCCAGGCGCTGTTGCTCCTGGTCACAGAGTGATCAGTGGCAGAACGAGGAATAGAATTCACAAGCCATGATTACGGGCCTCCGCTTTAACCAGGAGATGACATTCCATACATCACCAGCCTCTTTCTCGGCTTGCACAGTTGTCTCCCCAGCAGTCAGTTGCGATGTCACAGCAGACGTTGATGGCTGCCGACAGACGGGGAGAGAACACAAAATAACTGAATAATCATTCATAACTAGGCTCATCATAACACATCAGGGAGAGTTGGAGGAAACAAACAAGAGGAACAATGGTGCTGTTTTCTTTCACAATAACTCATGTGGGAATGGAAGGGCCTTCCCAAGAAACACACACGCCATTCCTACGACACACACACATACTCTGCTGAATGGCACAGTGGTATGTTAGGTTTTTTTTAAAATAAGAGATGGGTCACAAACAAAGTCCTGGAGCTGAACACCCTGATCTTTATGTATTTCTGGTGGGGAGGGTTTGAAATCTAGATTCCAGCCCCTCTCAGACTTGGGGTGTTTGGAGGTGGGCGTTTTGCTCTAGGCCCAACTCTAAATCGAGTATTCTCCAAAGTTCCTCAGCAAGCATCGGGGGCTCTTTTGTGAGGGAGAATTTTTGGGTGGACGAGAAGAAGTGTGCGCCAGGGGAAAGTGTGACTGAGGAAGTGGAGAGAGAGTGAGCCACTCACAAATCACACAGAGAAAGGCACCAGCCAGTCTCCCATGCTTCTGCACCCCAGAACTGTACTGTCTTGCCCTGCTCAGAAGTGGCTATCAACAAGGCCATTGTGGCTCTATGGTAGTATCCCAGTGCTGGAGTTCTGGGCACAGGCTATGTTGGAGGCCTTTATCCCTTACAAGGCTGGGATGTTGCACTCAGCGTGCCGGGGACCCGGTAATTGGGTTAGTATCCAGGCAGTATGTAATGCAAAGGCCATAATGTTTCTGCGAGGGGATCCCTGGGGCATAACCTGGAACTGTGAGACCACTGTGCCCCCTTAACTCTCCAGCCTGGGCCGTCTCTCACAATGGTTTGCTAGTGACAAGCAGCAAACCCCTCCAGGCCCTGTTATCACTCAGTACAACTACATGTGGAGCCCCACACACAGCTAGAGTGCATGGATGCTCCCTGAGCCACTCACAAATCACACGGGAAAAGGCACCAGCCAATCTCCCAAGCTTCTGGACCCCCGAACTGTCAGAAGCCTGACCAGTGTAAGTTCATTACCCAGTCCGCCCTTCCCTCGATGCGGAGAGGACACACACTAGCCTTTGTAACCTGAGCTGAGATTTCCCAAGCACTTCAAGCGAAACGCACTGTTTTAGGTAAAATTTAAAACAGATTTATTAACTGCAGAAAGAGAGATTTTAAGTGGTTAGAAGCGGTAGGCACAAAAGGTCAGAGATAATTACCAAAGGAAATAAAAGGTAAGTATGCAGTCTAAACCTTAAACCTTATTAGACTAGGCAGAGTTTGGATCAAGCAGTTCTTCTCAGCCCACTGGATGTTGTAGGTAGGTTATAAGTCCTAATACACAGGCTTCCCCTATAAGCCTGGGACCAGTCTTCTCAGTTCAAATCTTTGTCTTCCCAGCATTCTTGTTGCTTCCAGTGTAGGTGGGGGAGGAGAAAGGCAAAAGCATGATGCCACCATCCCCTATTTTATATCCTGAGTCCAGGTGCCTGGAAAACTCTAGCCCAGACATGTCCTGGTGGGCTTTGCTGAGTCACAGAGTTGAGCAATCCCCCATTGTGTGATGCTTGGGTAAATCCCTTGATTACAGCTCCCCTACTGATTAATGGTCATTTAACACCCTCCTGGGAGTAGGTCACCTCCTTTGTTGTCACTGGAGAACTAGCGGTGGAGACTCTCAAACTTACAACATATTTCAGTAACAACCATGCAGCAAAATCTCATAACTCCATACACACGAACGATATACACATTTGGACAGAAGAAGGGGTTTCAGCAGATCTCAGATTTACATAAGGTATCTTATATGGCATGCTTTGTATGAAATGTATCATAATTCTATGATGGGGCAAATATGGGGGTACCAGGGCACTACTTTAAGGTACAGAGTGCTACCCTTGCCCTGCTATAATTGTCTGCAGGTGGGGTCCAGAGTAGAGAGGGGAATAGACCAAACATCTAGGGGAGGCTGTTATAAAACGGGGAATAGGTTCCATGCCAGGTTCTGAGATGGTTCCACGAGGCAGGGTTGGAAGACGCAGGTTCCATCGGAGGCTACACAGCCATGTGATAGCATGATCGCTCTTCCAGCTATTTGCTCAGCTTCCCTCCAACTCCACTGTTGCATCTAGTTTCAAGCAGGTCAAGGAGACGCAGTGAGGAACTTACTCTGTGCTTGTACAGCACCTAATAATAATAATAATAATAATAATCAATAATCAATAATAAAGTTATGGGTATTTGCAAAAAAATCAAGGGCTCCCAGGAATGGATCAGGACCCCACTAGGCTCTGTACAGACACACACAAACAATAAGGGTCCCGCCCCACAGAGCTGGGGTTAGTCTACGCTAGAAGCACTACAACGATGCAACTGCACGTCTGGTGAAGATGCTCTATGGCAACGGGAGAGAGTGCTCCTGTGGGCATAATAAATCCACCCTAGCGAGGGACGGTAGCTATGTCGGCAGGAGAAGCTCTCCCACCAAAATAGTGCTGTCCACACCGGCGCTTAGGTCGGTGGAACTTACGTCGCTCGGGGGGGGGGGTGGCTTATTCACACCCCTGAGTGATGTAAGTTATACCCAAGTAAGTGGTAGTGTAGACCTGGCCTCAGAGTATAAGACAGGAAACAGACCAACAGGGAAGCACAAGGAAACAATGAGACACTACCAGGACAGGCAGTGGTCTCAGCTCACCTGTGGCCTAATGACTTTCAAATGTTTAGTAGACCTCACAGCAGAGCTTTAAGGAGGGATTTGCAGGATGAGAGTAAGGGGGCTTTGTGGATGCTTATGGGGAGCCCCTCTCATGCATTAGAACCAGGCAATAAGAGGATTTTGCCACAGACTTAAAAGGAAGAAGCCAGTTTTGTGGATTTGGAATATTACGACTCCGGTTCAACACCCTGAAATATAGGAAGGCGTATCACAGGCTATTCAGGGACGTGGCCCTGATCCTAGAAACAGCAATGCTCTTACGGCAAGCAGCACAACGAACACACACAAGGCAGAGGCACAGCCCACTGGACTATGCACCCTCGAGTGGAACCTGCAGAAAAAGGTGACAGAAAATAAAAAGGCAAAGGAAGACACATGTCAGGCAGGGAGTGATCTCAAGAACATGGCAGGGGGCCCGAGGACAGGAGAAGCCCAGCAGCCGGGTAAACATGTAGGAACTTTGATAAACCTCTTGGAAAAGTACACCGTCAAAGCAGGGAACTGCCCAGGTTGCAGCTCAGGTGATGCAGGGAACGCGATGGGCTGATCACAAGCGCAATGAAGAAGCTGCCAACTCAAAGGAGTGTCTACTAAAATGATGTCCACACGGCCTCCCTAGCATCCGTATAAAACAGACACAGGAGCAGAAGAGAGAGAGAAATAGAAGAGTTCGGAGACAGTGGATGTTGATACATTGGAGAGGGTTCAGAGAAGATCTGCGAGAATGATTCAAGGTTAGAAAACCTGCCTGATCGTGCTAGACACAAAGAGCTCCACCTATTTAGCTCATCCAAGAGAAGGTTAAGGGGTGACCTGATTGCCGTTTATAAGTACCTACGTGGGGAATAAATAGTTCATAATGGGCTCTTCGATCTAGCAGAGAAAGGTACAACCCGATCCAATGGCTGGAAGTTGAAGCCAGACAAATTCAGACAGGGAATAAGGTGTAAATTGGTAATGGTGAGAGTAATTAACCCTAGGAACAATTTAGCAAGGGTTGTGGTGGAGTCTCCATCACTGACAATTTTTAACTCAAGATGGGATGTTTTTCTACAAGCTCTGGTCTAGGAACGATTTGGGGGCGGGTCTCTGGCCCGTGCTAGACAGGAGGTCAGATTAGATGGTCCCTTGGGGATCTCTGGAAGTGCACAGCGGAGACCGAAATCCTCCCGTGAGGAACAAATTCCAGCTCTGGGCCGTGTACAACGGTTGCTGAGATCCGAGGGCAAAGACGTCCCAGAAGAGTTTGTGGTCGAACCCAGAACAAAGCCAGCAGGCTTCAGCTCACCCGCCCCGGGTGCTCGGCCTAGGCAAATAGGCAAATGCCAGGGAAGTCAGAATAATAACGACTCTAGTAACAAACCTAGATTAGATGGGAATTGGGCTAACTGTCTGCATCATGCAAAAATGCGTTCACAGGGAAGAGGTGTCTGCTGGTGACAACCAGGGCAGGGTGGTCTTCTAGTAGACAGGAAATGGACTTTGAGACAGGCAACCTGGGGTCTGGTCCCAGCTCAGCTACTGATCTGCTGTGCGACTGTAATCTCTTCTGGGCAGGGGCCATCTCTCACTGAGGTATTGGTACACAATAGGGCCCTGATCCTGAGAAAGGGTCGTTAGTTGCTACTGAAAAAATAATAACAATATGTCACCTGAAAGGTTCCCACTTCCCGTGAATTCGCATGTGAATAGGAACAAGATGGCCTTTTCTATACGTGACCGGGTGGGGTGACAGGGCAAGAGATGTGAGGGCCGGGGGAGGAGAGGGGGTGACTTTCATATGAGGAGCTTCGTAGGTCAGTGTTACTGATGACACAGTCTTTCCTGATAGCCTTGAGGAAGCAGTTGGGGTTTCTGGAGGGGAATCAAAGTGGATATCATTTGTATCATCTTTTTCTCTGGCATAGACAGATACAATCTCGCCCTGTTCCCACCCATTCAGAACGCTGCTGCAAAGATCATTTTCCTGGCCCATCACTCTGACCAGCTCACCCCTCTTTCTGCACCCCTCCACTGCTCTAGCATGTCAGCCTGAAGCTGACTGTCTTCACTCTCCAGGTCCCTTGTGGCCTATCCCCGCCCTGCCGCTCTTCGCTCATCCACTATCGAGATGACAACTCTTGCCTCGGATCAGCCCATGATTCCAGCTGCCTCTGTCACCTCCTCATGATGTTTTCAAACAAGCCCCTTTGTGTTTTCTCCCACGCTGCCCCTCACGCTCCCCGTAAACATCCACAAAGCTACCTCGTTATTCGCCTTCCAAACCCTCCTTAAAGCTCTCCTTTGCCGTGACGCCCACAAGAAAATTGAGAGCAGTTAGTCTGCTAGTGTGCAAAGACCACAATCTATCATGCTGACGCCTTGTAGCCCGCCCACCATCTGTCTGTAGCCGTCTGTTGTATCTTGTCTTACATTGGAAGCTCTCTGGGTGCAGGGCAGGGACTGTGGTTTTGTACAGAGCCTAGCACAATAGTAGAATCATAGACGTGTAGGGCTGGAAGGGACCTCCAAATGTTGTCTAGTCCAGCCCCCTGCACTGAGGCAGGACAAAGTAAACCTAGACCGTTCCTGACAGGGGTTTGTCCAACTTGTTCTTAAAAACCTCCAGTGATGGAGATTTCACGACCTCCCTTGGAAGCCTGTTCCACAGCTTAAGAATGAAGTGCTGGTCCATGAGTGGGCATCCCACAGGCAACCAGTGCTACAGATGATAAATAATAGTAGTAATAATGATAACCACTAGCAGGGATATTGGCAGATCAGGGAGCACAGACAGAACATTCAAGAGGGTTTCACTCTTTAAAGATGATTCCTAAGTGGGCTCTTTGTACTCGAACCCTTAGCTATTGAATGGTGGGAAGGACAGGAGAAGTCTGGGCATGGGGCAGCCGTTCTATTCGATTGTATTCCATAGACCCAATCTGTGAGCAGGAAGGAAATGTTACCTCATTCGTATTCAATGATTATAGAAGGTGGAAATGTTTTATGAAGGCGTTGTAAACTTCTTCACTCAATGCACAGTCAACCTGTGGAACTCCTTGCCAGGGGATGTTGTGAAGGCCAAACGTATAACTGGGTTCAAAAAAGAACTAGATCAGTTTCTGGAGGACAGGTCCATCAATGGCTATTAGCCAAGATGGTCAGGGATGCAACCCCATGCTCTGGGTGTCCCTAAATCTCTGACTGCCGGAAGCTGGGACTGGACAACAGGGGATGGATCATTCAATAACTGCCCTGGTCTGTTCATTCCCTCTGAAGCATCTGGCTTTGGCCACTGTCGGAAGACAGGATACTGGTTATAATGACCATTGGTCTGACCCAGTCTGGCTGTTCTTAAACATCTGCTGAAAGGTACCTGAGAACGTGACTGAGTGAGAGAAAGAGGAGCTGGAGGTAGGGAATGAAGGAAGAACAGGTACATCAGAGGGTCAAAGTCTTCAGGGATCGATCCCCTGTCAGACTATGTGAAAGAGACTGAACAGTGAACGAGCAATACCTGAAGACTCTTAGCCTTACAGTAGGCCTGGAAGACAGATGGGACATCCAGACAGACTGGTGGAGCCCTGTTGATGCCATGATAGTAAAGGGCAAAGCTCTGTATTCATTTTAAATGTCTTACTTTAACTTTGACAGGACTTAGGCCTTAACCTCACATTCTTGCCAATGTCCTTTTTCCTGCCTTACAATTTCCATGTGAATTTCACACTGGTGAAAAGGGCTAGATGGATGGGCCTTGAAACTGATTTCCTCTGTGCCAGGAAGAACAGGAACATCATGGGCAATGAACGGCCCCATAGCGCTTCAGTGCGCTATTGCCTTCTTCCTCTGGGGGTGCGAGAGATGCGCTCATTCTCCAATCCTTGGCCTCCCTAATGAGATGGCTGAGCATTTAATGCCATGTGTGGTGGGGAACAAAGCAACAGTGTTGCCGATCAGTGTTGTTGTAACTTTATCGCGAGTCTCATGGTATTTGGGTGTTTTGTGTAAAGCCCCAGCTGCTGGAGTCATGTGATCGCGGGTGAGACTCTCAGCTTTCCTTTTTTAAATAAAAGTCAGTCTCCAAACCCCATGGTTGTGGGGCAGAGCTTGAAAACATGACCTTAATTTAATTAATTTAATTTATGGAGACATCCTATCTCCTAGAACTGGAAGGGACCTTGAAAGGTCATCGAGTCCAGCCCCCTGCCTTCACTAGCAGGACCTGCATGCACCCGGGAGGCTAAAGAATCAGACGGGAAATAGAAAAGAAACCAAACTCTATATTTGTTTCTTTGTTTGTTTTAAATCTCATCATTCTGGGGGGATTGACTCATGATTTTTGGCCGCTGGGGTTGGCGGTACTGAGAAGGCGAGGGAAGGATTTGATATCAGATAGAATACACTTCTAGCAATTGTCCACAGTTCCCCAGAGCAGCAAACTCCAGACACCATTTAAATCAATCCATTTCTTCGCTGCAACCTTCAGCCATTAATGACCTGACTGGCGATCTTGTTGAATTGTGAAACACCGGAGACTCCATCCTGACAGGCACTTTATGAACCCCCAGTGTTTTCTGAACTCGTCCCAAAGCCTTTCCAAACCATCTGACATCTATCTCTAGCCACATCCGCTCCTGGATGGTTGGATTTGTCAGGTTCACCGGCAGGAAGTTCTGAACAAGAAACTTTATATGTATATATTAAAAAAGAGTGAGTGAGAGAGAACCATTTTCAAGTACTTAACCTAGGCCATCTTGTGGATATCGTTAGCAAAACCTCCAGAAAGCTATCGCCTCCTCTCTCTTAGGGCTTACCCAGTGGCAGACCCAGGATTTGCAACCGTGGGGGCAATGGGTCGTTGGTGGTGGACTGGTGACCAAGCCTACCCCACACCTGCCCAGCAGCAGCATCTCCTGTCCCAGGGGGCTGGTCCCAGTCCGAGCCTTGCGACCTGGTGCATGGGGTTGTAGCACCATTCAGGTCTGGCCCAGCTGCCCCTCCATCATGACGGAGGGGCAGCCAAGCCCGGTGTGAGTGAGTGACATTGAGACATGGCACAAGGGGTTGCAGCGCCACCTGACCCCATGCACCATATTGCAATGCCCGGAGCGGGGAGCCCGGCCCAACACTGTGGGACTGGAGCCGCAGCTGCCAGGTGAGTGTGGGGCTGGCTTGCTCTCCAGCCAGGTGTGAAGAGACACCACACATACACCTAGAGGCCACTGGGGGGAGCAGTCGCTCCCCGAACCCCCATCAGCTCCCCTACTGGCTCATCGGGCCCCTTTTGAAACGAATGGCAAAACTCCGACTGTGTTTAATAAGTACAAAATCAGCCTCATTGTGCATCGATATTCTAGTTAGATGTGGTCAGAAAAAAAGGGCAAAAATGTCCCCTTTTAAAAAAATGCAGATGTTTTTACTGGATCTGTAGTTAACTGAAAAACGGGGGTGGGAGGAATTCATGACATTTTTGTCTAAATTTTTCCTAGTTTCCCCTCCCTCCAAATTTTGAAATTTCCAAATTTTGTTCCAATTAAAGCATTTCCAGCCAGTTCTAGTTCCAGTGATATTAAAGGTCTGTTGTAAAGCGGGGAAGGTTTTTGTAGACAGACGTGGCTAAAGTGGTTAGAATAAGAATAATAATAGGTCTCGAAGTGTGCTACAAAGGTGAGAAAGGTCTTGTTTACATGGGATTTTAGCCACAGGCGTAGCTACACCAGGGCAACCCCCTGGAGCAAATGCAATTTACTAGCACGGTGCGATCTATACAAGTGTAAATTTTCTACATAAGGGTTTTGCATTGGTGTAGACCGGGGTCGGCAACCTTTCAGAAGTGGTGTGCCGAGTCTTCATTTATTCACTCTGATTTAAGGTTTCGCATGCCAGTAATACATTTTAACGTTTTTAGAAGATCTCTTTCTAGAAGTCTATAATATATAACTAAACTATTGTTGTATGTAAAGTAAACAAGGTTTTTAAAATGTTTAAGAAGCTTCATTTAAAATTAAATTAAAATGCAGAACCCCCCGGACTGGTGGCCAGGACCCGGGCAGTGTGAGTGCCACTGAAAATCAGCTCGCGTGCCGCCTTTGGCACGCGAGCCATAGGTTGCCTATCCCTGGTGTAGACAGACCAGTGGCTAAGATCTTGGGACAGCCTCAACCTCCGTCTGTAGATAGGGTGACTTGACTGAATGGAGCTGAAATGAATTGGCCAAAATCACACCATCAGAAACAGAAGCCGAGTTTCCTGCTTCCTAGCCCTCGGTTCAGTCTCCAAGGTCACAGCGGGTGTGCCGTTAAAGAGTTTGGGATGATATGCATGTCTGTGGATGGGAGGGGTGATAGGAAGATTAATACCTGGATGCATTATCTATCTGTCTATCACACTTATATCACAAACAGCTCTGGGCCTCAACAGGGCATTTAATGCAAAACCTCGTTTTCCTGATCTCTTTGCAGGACTTGTCTTTTCTCATCAAGTAGGTACTTTCCCTTCCTCTGCGTCAGCCAGTTGAAGGGTAGCGTGCGAGAATACGTCTACACTGAGATAAAAGACCTGTGGCACAGCCGGAGCTGGCCCAGGTCAGCTGACTTGGCCTCGTGGGGCTCAGGCTGGAACTCAGACTATAAGACCCCAGGACAGGGGAGGGTCTCAGAGCCCAGGCTTTTTAGCCCTGCAGCTAGACACCCAGGCAGCTGATCTGGGCTCTGAAACTTGGAGCTATGGGTTTTTTATCACAGTGTAGACATACCCTTAAAGGGCTGGTTTTCCAAACAGTGGCTGCTTTCTCTCTCCCCCCCTTTGCTCTTGACTGAGGCCCATAGTGAGGTTCTTTGCTGTGGGCTTGGATGTGTTTTTAATCCTGTTTCCCTGGTTGCACATGGCAGCAGACCTCGTTCGCCTGTGCAAAGCCTTGCTCTGGATTGTTGGCAGCTCGTCTTCCAAACCCAGCTTGCAGTTTTCCCCCAGAGTGGCTGGATTGATTGGCTGCAGCCGGAATGGGCACGGCTCTCCACTGCTTGGACTGAAATGGAACCATCTGTTACACCTCTAGTTAAAAGTACATAAAGTTGAGCATTTGTGTGTAGGCAATACCACCCCTGGTACGCTCCCCACCGCACGTCTCGCTCGCACTTTGGCAGAATCTCACACCATGATGGGCCCAGTACAGGGAAAGCGGCACTTTAGCGCTGCTGGAACGAGGCAAGGCAGAGACAGCGGCCCATAAATCAACCATCGCTTGTTTCATTGTCGTCCTCTGTCGTCAGGCCGGCTGAGCGGTAGTGGCACAGACCTGGTGCTGGGCCCCAGTTAAAACTCTGCCCTCTGGTACGAAGTCCCCACGGCAGAGCCGCTGTGGCCGTGCAAACTGCAGAGCATCACAGCATTCCTATCAGGTTTTTCTTTGGGGCAAATTCAGTTGCAAAGGGATCTGCCAAGGCTTACAAATATTTGAGGGGCAGAAAACGCAGAGGAGGATGGAACTGAAGGGCAGAGGGTCTGGGGAGATTAGCACCTGCAGGGCGATAGGAGCGAGGGGAGCTGTATTGTTGCTAGATGCAAAGCCCTATGGCTGGGAAAGGGAAAGAACAGCACCCTGGCCCTTGCTGATGCAACAGTGCTAAGTGGTGGCTGCTTGGATCAGTGTGATGGTTCCTCCAGGGTAAGACTGAGGAGTGCCCAGTGAACACTGGTAAAATCACCTTCTCCTTATAGCCAGTGAGCAGAAGGGAATCCCTGTGTGATCCCGACGAATCCATGGTGCCCGCAGGTAAAGCTGTGGTCCTGACTGCGTGTGCTCATTAAAAAAACCCCATCAAATCGAACAGAGATTTTCAGAGAAAAGCCCCAGCTTCAAATTCTTGTTTCATTCTGTGCTGCCGGGCTCTCTGCAGTTCTGACTTCCCTTCCTAAAAGCTTCCGACTAATGTCCCTGGTGCAGAATGGTGGCTGCCATGTTCCACCCCAGAAGTGGCTGCTATTTCATTTTGTGGGCCGTTCTGCCGTTGCCCCTCCCCTTGCCTTCCTCTGTATGCATCCCAGCATGCACTTGGGCTGCTGTGGCTTTAGTGGGCTTTGAAAATAAGGCACCAACCACCTGCCACTCACCCCAGTGAGCAGGGTGCTGTACAAACACATAGTGAGAGACATTCCCTGCTGTAGCGTTCAGCTATCTCTCTGGGCCACAGAGCGTGGCAGAGTTCTGCTTCTTTTTGCATGTAAGCTCTAACTGATCAGTGTTGTCTAACATGAGCCCCTGTGTAACATAACAAGCGGTTCCAACTGGCTCTTGCCAGAGCCACTGAAAGGTACAGTTCCCCGCCCCTGCCCGAAAGAGCTTACAGTCTGAATAGAGCAGACAAATGGTGGGAAGGGAAAGAGAGGTATAGCGAAGGGATGTGACTCACCCAAGCTCTCACAGCCCATTAGTGGCAGAGGCTAGAATAGAAGTCATGTCTCCTGAGTTGTGCCCTATCAAGAGACAGATATTTTTTTCTCCACCAAATCTCCTATGTGGTGATTGTCTGCGCAAGTGGCCGTCTTTGTTAAGTGAGAACCTAATGAGGGACCCTGCCTCCACTCCCCTTATGACCTGACTCTATATTTCCCAGCCTGCTTCGACCCAAACATGGGCCGCAATATGCAACGAAGACCCCGAAATAAGCAACTCACAAAAAACGATTTGTTCAGAAACCTTAAAGTGCTGTAGGATCCATCCCGTTCATGCCAGTGACTCTCCCTGCGACCTCAGTCTCACCCATCTGTATTTGCGATGTCAATCATTTTCAGCCGTAACCATGAGAGGGACAGCACATGTGCACGGGGCAGGCAGAGCTGAGGCTAAAATGAGCGACGTCCACAAGGCACATTTGGAAGCTCTGCCTTATTCCAGGTTTCTCCTAGATTACATGGAAATTCAAGGTGACTGTCATCCCGTCCCTGGCCTCATTCATCAATCGCTTGAGAAATGAACGCTGATGGGAGCAGGGAGAGGGGCAGGCTGTAAGGGGAGATGGAGTGTCTCTGAAAGCTGAGAGGGCAGGAGCGGGGAGAAACCGAGACATCTGAGCTGGACACTGGGACAGCAGATGGATTGGAAAGAGCATAACCTCACGGAGATGCATGCTCGGGTTCATGCATCAGGCATTAAGGATGAAATATTTTCAGAGTAACAATTCATCTCTAAATGGAAGGAGAGGGACCCACTGACATTTTCGGCCATGATCAGGGCCAATGGGGGTCTATCTCCCAGATGCTTTAGAGGAACGAAGCATGTGGCAGGAGATGAGCAGACATCTGAGGAGCCCTTAACTTAGACCCTGAAAGGTAATAGAGTCAAGGTCCAGATTCCCATCTCATTTCCCCACTAGGTCCCTTAACCCCTGCAGTGTCCAACAAAACCAAGAGACAAAAGCAGTAGAGGAGAAATAAGGGGGTATTTTGCAGACCAGGACCTAGTCTCCCTATGACTCTGGGATGGTCCTTGCTACGAGGACTAGGTTGGCAAAGCTGCTATATTCTCTGACGTTATGTCTGGGTTCAGCTATAACGAGGCCCATGGGGCAAGGGGCCAGAGGAATTTGTGTGTTTTGGTGTTGGACATGCCCCTAAGGACAGGGATTCCTGCTGAATGAAAGCATGAAAAATCTAGAGAGAGGGTCCAGTCAGATGGTCAAGATCTTTCTAGTACCACCCAGTGTGCTGCTACTAGTTTGTTGATATAAGAACGGCCAGACTGGGTCAGACCAATGGTCCATCTAGCCCAGTATCCTGTCTTCTGACAGTGCCCAATGCCAGGTGCCCCAGAGGGAATGAACAGAACAGGGAATCATCAAGTGATCCATCCCCCGTCACCCATTCCCAGCTTCTGGCAAACAGAGGCTAGGGACACCATCCCTGCCCATCCTGGCTAATAGCCATTGATGGACCTCTCCTCCATGAACTGATCTAGTTCTCTTTTGAATCCTGTTACAGTCTTGGCCTTCACAACATGCTCTGGCACGGAGTTGCACAGACTGGCTGTATGTTGTGTGAAGAAATACTTCCTTTTATTTGTTTTAAACCTGCTGCCTATTAATTTCATTGGGTGGTCCCTAGTTCTTGTGTTATGGGAAGTGTGACGTTGCACGCCATATGATTTTATGAAAATATGCTAATGAGTATGAATATAATGTAACTAGAATATGCTTCATGCAAAAGGTCTCTTGTAAGGTATTATTACAAAGCTTATAATCTACTGAGTGTGGTCATCCTATTTGTATGAATGTATCATTCTTGTATCTGAAACTAGGAATATGAAATATAACTCTGATGTCCTATTGTAATTAGGCAAAGTGTGGGCTATTAATAGTGGTTTGGAATCTTGATGGCTCCCATTAACCAGGACAATTAACTGTAGATGGCCCTGTTTACTTGCAAGCCTTCCTGGGAGTCAGGCTGGGAGGAATGAAGGCTTGGGGTCTCACAGGGCATGTGACCATGTCACCTGGTACTGGAATCCATCTTAAACCTGGGGCTTTTCCATTTAGAAGGAGGGGTGGGGACCCAGAGAGACAAAAGATTCCCGCCTTGTGCCAAAGCTATAAAAGAGGGTGGAACAGAACAAAAGGGGGCTGCAGTCATGAGAAATTCCCTAGCTACCACCTCAACTAACAAGAACTGTACCAGGGGAAAGGATTGGGCCCAGACTAGGAAGGAGTCCAGTCTGTGAAAAATGCTTATTGGAACATCTCTGAGGGTAAGATTTTATTTGTATTCAGTTTCCTACTGTATTAGGCTTAAATTTGCATGTTTTCTTTTATTTTGCTTGGTAACTTACTTTATTCTGTCTGTTATTACTTGGAACCACTTAAATCCTACTTTTTATATTTAATAAAATCACTTTTTGCTTATAAATTAACCCATAGTAAGTAATTAATAAATTAATTCCTGGGGGAGCAAACAGCTGCGCATCTCTCTCTATCAATGTTATCGAGGGCGGACAATTCATGAGTTTACCCTTTGTAAGCTTTATATAGAGTAAAATGGATTTATTTGGGGTTTGGATCCCATTGGGAACTGGGTATCTGATGCTAGAGACAGGAGCACTTTCTAAGCCGTTTTCAGTTAAGTCTGCAGTTTTGGGGGATTGTGGTTCAGACCCTGGGTCTGTGTTGGAGCAGACTGGCGTGTCTGGCTCAAACAAGGCAGGGTTCTGAAGTCCCAAGTTGCCAGGGAAAACGGGCTCAGAGGTAGTCTCAGCACATCAGGTGGGGCTTTCTATGACCCAACCCAGCACAGGAAGGAGTAATTAACACTTCCTTATTTATCAGTGGGTAGCCCTGTTAGTCTGTATCCACAAAAACAACGAGGAGTCCGGTGGCACCTTAAAGACTAACAGATTTATTTGGGCATAAGCTTTTGTGGGTAAAAAACCCACAAAGAAGTGGGCTTTTTACCCACGAAAGCTTATGCCCAAATAAATCTGTTAGTCTTTAAGGTGCCACCAGACTTCCTTATTTACTTTCTCCACACCAGTCATGATTTTATAGACCTCTATCACATCCCCGCTTAGTCATCTCTTTTCCAAGCTGAACAGTCCCTGTCTTATTAATCTCTCCACATATGGAAGCTGTTCCATACCCCTAATTATTTTTGTTACCCTTTTCTGTATCTTTTCCAATTCCAATATACTGTATCTTTTTTTGAGATGGGGCGGCCACATCTGCACGCAGTATTCAAGATGTGGGCGTACCATGGATTTATATAGAGGCAATCTGATATTTTCTGTCTTATGATCTATCCCTTTCCTAATGATTCCCAACATTCTGTTTGCGTTGTTGACTGCCGCTGCACATTGAGTGGATGTTTTCAGAGAACTATCCACAATGCATGCCGGGATGGGAGCGCAGGCCCCTACAGAGAGCTCCCAGGTGCAGAAATGAGGTTCCATGTTCCCTGGAGTGTGTTCTTGGCTACAGAATGGGATTGTGCCAGAGGAGGACGTGACGGGTTCTGTAGCTAGAGTGGATTTGTAGTGGGGTTTGAATCTGGGACCTTCAGAATTAAAAGCATGAGCCTCTGCCAGCTGAGCTAAAAGACTAAGCCCGCTAGAGGAGACCCACTTGCTGCTGGCGCGGGTTATCTGTTCATGGCTACAAGCAGGGCTCATGGACTCCCTACACTGAGGCTGCTGATGACTTTATAGACAAATCCAGAGCCGGTCTAGCAGCACATCAGCAGTGTGTCTGCTGGGACTGCCAACTGTGAGTGAATAGTCTCTCCCTTCTACAAATAGGGCAAGCGTCGTTGTCAGTGTCACTGCAACCGAGCCGTGTCACCTCCGCAGAGCCGCACCAGCTCGCTGCCCGCTCGCTCGCTGCCCACCTAGAGGCTGGACTGTTCAAATTCCAAGCGTGCAGGAACGGATAATGTGGCGGAGGGTGACAGTGTCCTGGATTGCCTCTGGATATCTGTGGCCAGCTGCTTCCTTAGAGTTTCCACTGATCTACTGAGGAACATGCCATCAGTTGTAATGGGATCTCCTAGCCCTGGAGAATCCAGTGGGGGATAAACACTGATCCTGGCAGGTTACTATACATCTCTGTTGTCACCTCTGCCCCTTTTAGAGTGACCAGATGACCCGATTTTTTAGGGACAGTCCCGATTTTTGGGTCTTTTTCTTATATAGGCTCCTATTACCCCCCACCCCCGTCCCAATTTTTCACATTTGCTGTCTGGTCACCCTAGCCCCTTTGAAGGGCTGTGGAAAAGAGCAGCGTTTGTTAAGTTTTCAAGGGATGATGACAATGCACATATACTCCCGAACTCGCATCAGTGCTGTTTTGGGAGTCAGACTGCAGCGTCAGAACAGGGGAAAAGAGGGAAAGAAATGGACCAGGAGGGGAAACAAAGGGAGAGGTGAGGGGGAAAGGAGCAGAGGAAAGACCAGATACTGCAGTCAAGCAGCCCTTCAAATCCGGGTGTAAAAGTATCCCAGCGGGAGCTGTTACGCCGCATCGTGCCAACGTGCAGTCTGGACAAAGGAGATGTTGACAAGCAGCTATTTGAGCTGATGGCCTGCAGCCATCCTGCCTTAGGCGCGGCTTTCATCAAACCTCCTAAGCTAAGCCGGATTGCGCCTTGGATCAGTATTTGGGTGGGAAAGCCAAAGCTGCGGCAGGGAGTGGCTCTGGGAATTGGCAGCCGGGTGCCCAGGGGTGCTGTGTTGGGGGGGGGGTCACGTTACAGATGAGGTGTGCAGCTGAGTTCCTCTCCCTTTGTTAAGAGCCCGTGGCCCTTTTCGCAAGAACAGGCGCGTTAGCCACAGTGTCATATTGCAACATGGGTCATTAGCATCCGCTTACGTCCCTAGGAGGCAGGGTTTACCCCAAGAACAGGACTCCTGGGTTCTTGTCCCAGCTCCGCCAATGAATTGCTGTTTAACCTTGGTCCTCTCGCTTCCTCACTCTCGACTTCCCTGTGGAGTAGTTCTGTTTACCCACGCCCCTGTGAGGCGTCACTCATTCATGTTTGCACAGTGCTTAGGGGTCCTTTAGGAGGAAAGGGGCTAGATCTTTTGCAAATGCCCATTTCCAAGTCCTGGTTCCTTAGGCACTGCCGCATCCTATCTCCCCGCCCCGCTGGGAACGACGAATGGCCTTGGCAAGCCGGAATGGCTTCTTCCAAACCCTCTCACCTCTCCCTGGATGGGACAAGAGGCAGACCGTGGAATTGCTGGGGGGCCAGGAAAAGGAGCCGGGACCCCGTTCAGCAAAACGCTTCACTTCAGGTGTGTGCGTAAAAAGATTCATTGCCATCAGGTGCTGCTTTGCTTTCGTGAATTGAGGCCCCATCAGATCATGTGATGCTTAAAGTGACGAGTGCAAGTTTTCAGACATGGGTCCCTACAGTTAGTCATCTATATCCATATGCAGGCACTTTTCCTATACCCGGCTGCCAGTCCAATCCCTTGGGGCCATGGGAAGCTGGCATAAATGAGAGCAGCCTTTATGCTTAACCTGGGCTGCTGCATCAGGAGCAACATGGGCAAACCCAAGAATCAGGTGCATTATTTTAATTGATCTGTTCTTGAAAGGCAAAATAACCCTCCTGCCAACCAGGTTTAAAAAGCCAAGGGGAAAACAGTCAGTGGCGCTACACCAGAGGTGGATTTGGCCCAGTGTGCTATTTCTGAGGCAGGCTATGCCTCAGTGCTGAGTCTAATATCTCCACTGGAATTTTTATCCTATTTGATTCATTCTATTTATTTTTTATCCTGTTAACCGTAATCTATTGATTCAAATGCATTTTCATTCTCCCATATGGTCCTTCTTTGCGTTGGCCTGTGTTTTTAGGCAAACAGAATGGGATTGTTCTGTCAATAATGACACTGCTCCAAAATCCTACAGAACGAGGCCCAAAATTCGCGCTGTTCTGGACTCTTTTTTTTTAGCGCATATTAATTTTTTTTTAAAGCAAAATAGAATTTGTCTCCGAACAAAAATGAGAAAATAACTTGAATGAAATAAGAAACCCCAAAGGTCAATGGGTTGTAGCTACGCAAATTACAAGATATGATTCTGTTGATATGATTTTGGTGGCTTGTGCATTCCACACCTGCTGTTTGCTTCTAAACATCCATAAAGGCTTTTTAAGAAATGCTGTGATGCGGCTATTCACAAAGTTACTCACTGGGTCATAACTGACTTCCTAGAGCCATTCCACAACACAGGACCCCTCCCTGCCCCCTTTTATCTTTTGTTTTTGCTCAGGGTGCAATCCCAGAGCTGGATTTTGAATGCCCAGAAGTTTGGAGGCATTTGGACCCCACGGTTTTGCTTTGGCCCATTCTAAAGATACAGAGCCTTTGTCAAAAATCAGGTATGGATGCGGATTTAAATTGTGAACACTTCCAAAATTCAGGGAGCCATTTTGAGACAAGGTTTTGGTTTGGATTTAGCTACTCCTCATGCTTGATTTACTGGGGAGCGGGGAGGGAATGAATTGCTGAAGAAAGAAAGAAATTAAGAACGAACAGTTGTTAAACGATCCTGGATTAGGCAGTATAAAGGTGCTATAAAATCACCTTTGCACCCCCCCCATCTGCAGCCATACCAGCCACTGCTTAGCACAAGTGAGGACCAGGGCCCCTTGACACCAATGATACTACGTGTGGAGGAAGACACTACTCAACATTAAGAAGAGTGGGAGGATCAAGCAAGTAGCAAATTAGCTAATCTGAAATAGGCATTATTCCCACTAATCCAACACATTTCCAGGACATGGGGCCCCTATTTTTAGTGACTAAGAGAATAATTAACGAACTAGAAATGCCGTCGAATTCTGACTCCGTCTCAGTGTTTGCATTTGCTTCTTGTATTGCACAGTGCTTACCATGCGCAAGTTTGCTTTTCTATTCAAGTTTGCAGAAGGTTGGAACCCCGGGTTTTTCTTTCTTGCCCTGCAGTACCGCTTTAAACTAAACCCCTGTATTCTGTCACAGACGTACACACTCGAAGGACACATGAAATAGCTTGCCACAGATAAATGAGCACCTGCATAGTATGCACGGCCTCCGTCAAATCTCTGGGTTTGTTTGAAATCATCAGTCCCATAAAATTCAGAAACATTCCGAGACACCTGGGCCCCATTCCTCTGCATGAAGGGCTAGATTCTGCCACACATACTCACATGCGGGAGTACTTTACTCCTCGAGCCGATGGGGCAGTGCTAGTCGCCGTCGCAAGGACCATCTCAGAACACCTTCCCTAGAACCACCAGCCTTCCTCCACCAACCACGGTCACCGGGTCATCGGTTCACTTCTCAGAATAATCATAGACAATCAGGAAGTGTTGCTCATTTGATGAATTAGGTGTATAAGAGCCGTGAAGGGCTCACGGAGGGAGAGACCTTTTCCTTTCTTCATGGGGATAACATTTCATGATTTCAGGAGGGAAGAGTGCAGGGGGAGAGGGGGAAATAATTAGTAATTTGTGATTAACTCTTTTCACGGGTATTTTGTTTCTTTGTTCTCTGATACTGCCTGGAGCCATTTAAAAAATGACTTAATGACAACAACAAAAATAATCGCTCTTTGTAACTAATGGCTGTGTCAGAACGTGGAAATCAAACCAGAGGGGTTTGGAAAAGTCAAAGCTGGGATGTAGATTGGGGGTGGGGGCGGTATTCTCTCAGTGGTATCAAATGAATGGCCATAAAGAAAGGGCCCAGAGATCTGGTATGATCAATCAAAATACCCAGCCCTCTGTATAAAGTTATCTGTTATTCAGCTTGCCCCTAGCAGCACAGGCCGCTTGTTATGTACCCAACTTCCTCCCATCAACAGTCAGACTGTTTCATTCAGTTACACTCACTGGGACCTTGATAGTGAAAGTCCTCGGCTCCATCTCCAGCTGTTCGCCTGACGCTGTGCTGAAGTTAATCGGATCTGCTGGATTTTGGGTCGAGGCTGATGCTAGGGTTTCCTGGGTTGTGGAAGGATCTGGATGCACCCACCACACTACGGGTTGTCTTCTCCTCAGTTGGAGAAGAGAATGACTCAGCTAACCTTGGCCAATGGCTTTGGGGCCTGGGTTTCTCGCCGCCTCGGTGCTTGTGTCAATCGAGATAGATAGAACGCTTTCCTTGTGCGTTCTGACATACACTTTTCACAGTGTGCAAGGGGCTCTGTGGAAATGACAGGGGGGGGGGCATGATGGGATAATTTTTCCTTTTGATTCTCTTTTGACTGCAAAACCTCTCAGCTAACAGAGTCTGCATTCAGCTCAGGCAGGAAGCTAGACCACAGTGCAAACATTATTGTCGAAATAAAGCAGTTAAAGGCAGGTGAATTCAGGGCTGATAATCTTATTCAGAGATCGAGAGATTCTAAAACAGACTGGACCCTGGTGTTCATCAGTCTGACCAGCTGCATAACACAAGCCATGGGCTTCTCTGCATGAATTCCTGTCTGAACCAGAGCAGATCTTTCAAAAATAAATAGCCAGTCTTGATTTCAAAATTGACCGGGATGTGAGAATCCACCACAACCCTTGGTTAACGGTTCCCCTGGCCACTTACCCTCACCATTAATGATTTACACCCTCCTTCCAGTCGGAATTTGTCCATCTTCTGAGGTCAAGGTCTCTAAATGGGTCAAAAAGCAAGGTAGGGGAGCTCAAACCCCAGCTTTCGGAGCTGTGAGTTAGAAGGGAAAGTGTGCTCAGGTGTGTTACCTTGGCATCGACATTAAAAGCACTGGATCCTCCCACCCCTGAAGATTAATTTAGACCATCAACTAGAAAATGATCCCAGGTGTGCGCCAATGGAACAGCCAGTTCAGAAAATCCACCACTCTAGCCTCTTAAAGAACAGTCCTGGATTTCAGCCCCTTGACATCCATTAACTCCTACATGTTTTGTTTGTAATGGGAATGTTTATAGTCACTGGCTCTTACGTGGCTAAATCCCATGCAACGCTGGATGTATAAAGGCTACAGTATAACCTGAAATGGGAGTCTGTCTATATATTGCTACGGGGGCTCCTAGTAAGCCCCCGCAATGGTCTCATTATAATGTAAAGTATCAGCGGGTAGCCATGTTAGTCTGTATCCACAAAAACAACAAGGAGTCCGGTGGCACCTTAAAGACTAACAGATTTATTTGGGTATAAGCTTTTGTGGGTAAAAAACCACTTCTTCAGATCAAGAAGTGGGTTTTTTAGCCACGAAAGCTTATGCTCAAATAAATCTGTTAGTCTTTAAGGTGCCACTGGACTCCTCATTATAATGTAACAACTCAAGACTCAGATGATTATTAATGAACTTATTTATGTGTCTCAAAGACCCCAGCTGAAATCAGGACCCCATTGTGTTAGGCACTGGCCATACACCTGGTGACGGACAGGCTTTGCTCTGAAGAGATCCCAGACTAAGTCTGCACTACACAGGCTTTGCTGATACAGCGGTACCAGTATAGCTGTAGGGGTACAGTATAGATGCAGCGTATACCCCCAGACAGAGTTTTTCTGTGGATATAGTAACACCACCTCTTCAAACGACATTAGCTGTGTTGACAAAAGCACTCTTCTGCTGGCACAGCGGCGTTTACACTGGAGGCTTGCTGGCACAGCTCTGTTGGCTAGGGGGTGTGGGTTTGGTCACACCCCTCACCACTGTCGCTACGCTGACCAAACTTTGCAGTATAGACCTGGCGTCAATAGGATAGACAGAGTGGGAGAAAGGTGGCTCTCTCCTAAAGCTCCCACTGGCGCCTTTAATCGCCAGACCATCTTCTGGGGAAGGAGCTTTGGGACAAAGGAGCCCACTAGAGCAGGTTTGTGGGAATGGTTTAATGTTGCAAACTTCAGCTCCAGCTCCCCACCTGGTTCGTCTCCAGGGAGGCACTTGCAAAGAACTGTTTCACTTCCCCCTTCCGTTTAGTTTTCCTTTGATTATTGTTTAAAATGCAGAGATGATGAGGTCAACCCTTCCCCGCCAATACTTCTCCTAATGAAAAATGTAGCAGGGCACGACTCAGTGATCGAATCCCTCCGTTGGGCGTTCCACACCACAGCGATTCCCACAGACAGAACTTCAATAAATCTTGTTTTGAGAGAAATTATATGAGGCCGATGCTCTGCTTTTGCCAGACTAAAAGCACTTTCTCCCATGCCGTCCTTTGGCTAGGTGGAATTTTCCGCCAGTCAAGCCGGACCTCAGACACCATAGTCATGGGCATGTGAGAAAGAGGCAGACAGACAGACACCAGGAGCCAGGGGCGTCTTCCAGGTGCCACTCCACATGACGGCCTGAGCCAGCAATAGGGACCCCCCGCACTCCTGAGACCCTTTCCACCAAGCTGCAGGACAACTGGAGCAGGACTTGAAGGCTACACCCAACATGCAAATGAATGTATTGCAGTGGACAGTTTGACATCCAAGACAAACGCTCCTGGTCCCTGAGGCAGGGTGTGAGCACCCTTCATACCGGCAAGGGGTTAATAAACTGCTTTGGAAGGGTGGGGAAGTACTCCCACCCTGGCCCTACTCGGGTGCACAGGCGACATGGAGGGAGTAGCTGACAGCTGAGCTGTCTTAAGAAGGAGGCCGTTAACAGGAAGGGCATGGGCCATGAGAGAAGCTGTCTTGAGCATGGGCTGGACGGAACCTGCCTATAGGTCTGTAGTGAGGCGATGTGGCTCCCCACCACCCCGGAGGGGGAAGAGCCCATCCGGAGGCCGGAGTGGGCGGAGCTAGGGAGCTCAGAGCCCGCCCCTCAGAGGGTCAGGCGGCGACCCGGAAGTATAAAGGCTCGCCCTCAGAACTCAGTAAAGACCCAGCCGCCGGAGAGACCAGACGTCTCCAGCCTAGCTCGTGGCTGGGAAAACTCCGTGGCCCAAGG
>NW_020664446.1:2911393-2955514 GCF_002925995.2 Terrapene triunguis | reverse complement strand
TGCGCCCGCTATCCGGGGGAGCCGCCGGGCCTGCCCTGCGCCCGCTATCCGGGGGAGCCGCCGGGCCTGCCCTGCGCCCGCTATCCGGAGGAGCCGCCAGACCGGCCGATCAATCCCTGCCCTGACGAACCCATGGTGCTGGATCCCCCAGAGGCCGACACCAGGACCCAGGGAGGCCCCGAGGGGGAGTGTGGAAGTAGCCCGGGGGCAGCCGACCCCAGTCTGGCTGCGGCACTGCCAGAGCCTATGTCAGTGTGTTGCGGCCAGGATCCCCACTGACGAAGCAGCGGGTCTTCTGCCGCTGCTAGGGCCCTGGGCTGGGACGCAGTGGAGTGGGAGGGCCTGCGTCCCCCCTGCCACCCACTCGTGGGTGGCCGTCTCCCCCTCTCCCTGGCCTGAGGAGGCTGGGACCTGTTACTGCTCAGCCCGGACTTAGGGCCTGGGCTTTTGTACTTGTTGCTCAGCCCTGACGGAGGGCCCAAGCCCTGACTTGGCATTGTTGCCCCGCCCTGAGCCAGGGCCAGGCTTACCGTGTTGCTTCCAGTTACAGCAAGGGCTGCCGAGGGAGACCCCACAGCCGGACGAACCCCCCCCCAAGCTCACCGGTGTGTAGTGAGCCGGTGTGGCTCCCTGCCACCCCGGAGAGGGTCGAGCCCCGGCAAACCCTTGTACAAGGTCCAACTGATAAACAGTCTGGGGAATGGAGGAGCCACTCTAATCTTAGACTGTTCTGGGTCTTTTAGGACAGTGACTGCAGCATTCCCTGAAAAACAAGTTTTGGGTGGGTGGGAGTTCTCCCCTCCAGAGGGTTGACTCAGGCTAGGTCTACACTACGGGGGGGGGGGGGCGTCGACCTAAGATACGCAACTTCAGCTATGTGAATAGCGTAGCTGAAGTTGCGTATTTTAGGTCGACTTATCTGGCTGTGAGGACGGCGGCGAGTCGACTGCTGCCGCACCGCCGTCGACTCCGCTTCCGCCTCTTGCCGCGGTGGATTTCCGGAGTCGACGGCAGAGCCATCGGGGATCGATTTTATTGCGTCTTCACTAGACGCAATAAGTTGATCCCCAATCGATTGATTGCTACCCGCCAATCCGGCGGGTAGTGAAGACGTGCCCTCAGAAAACCCTCTCTAGTCAGAATAACAGTGGTGCATGCCTCGATGTTTGAACCCTGGGTCCCACGGCGACCCACCAGGGTGCTGGCTATCCCAGTTTCTGTTTCCACTGCATATCGCCTTCCTCAGTAGGGCACGCAGGTTGGTTGGGATCACCCGGGTGTTTGCAGAACCTATAGGGAAGAGAATTGCAGGCTTGGGGATCTGGCTTGGGAGCACTGTTCCACTGGCCCCACCTCCAGATTTACATACTGCAAACTGGAGGCCAATCCTAGGTGATATTTTAAAGACAGACAGCTGCATTTGTCCCTAAGGGCACACCCCTGGATGTCCATTGTCATTAATATTCAGTGTAAAACAGGTCACTGGCCTTCCACGAGGCCCGAGCATGGAAGGAGTTGAAGTACACCCCGCTGGCTGAGACCCTGAGAACCCAGGGCTACGAGGTCCAGATACACGCCCTGATCGTGGGAGCCCTGGGCTCGTGGGATCCCCACAACAAACCGGCTCTGAGAGCGTGCAGAGTCGGTTGACGCTACGCCCGGCTCATGAGACAGCTCATGGTGTCTGACACCATCAGGTGGTCCAGAGACATTTATACCGTACACATCACAGGACACCGTCAATACCACACTGAGTAACTGAGACCGCCGACCAGGGAAATAACCCACTTCCTTCCCTGACGAACCAAGGGATGCACCCGACCCGTGTACTTATCCGCTACACCAATACTGACTTGGACTCCTTATTCATTCCATGGGTGGTGTACCCGAGCCCACTTATCCACTGACACTTTAAAAACCCTTGCACCCCAATCTGGGTCTATGCCGGTTATGTGATATGTATGTATCTCTCCATCCTTGCAACCGATATCTGTAACCCCCCATAATCCAAACCTGACCCCAGATGTACAGTACCTTCCCTCTTAACGTGTGTGTATTTCATTTTAAACATTCACTTTAATAAAATTTTAAATCTGTTTAGAAGCCCCAACCAGGGATCAAGCCCCATGGGGCTAAACATATGGCAAACGGACTGTCTCTGTCTCGAAGAGTTTGCAGCCCATCCCGGCACCATTTGGGCAAAAAACATAATGATCAAGAACAGAAAATAATTTCTCTTTGAATTCTAAATGCCCAGGGTACGGTGAGGTCTTTGATTGGCTGTCCCGTTGCATAAATCTGCATAATACTTTCTATATTCTAGAGCAGCACACATATGATGATATTTCACTTCTTGGGCACATAATCAATACAACACTTCCATCTGTCATTAAATATGTCCATTCTCCTTTGCGCCCCATATATCAACCTTTCAAATGCTGCTTCCAGACTGAGCGAAGAGCTACGCTCAGTGTCTGCTGACGAGGAGGTACTTTCTCAAGCATTGCAGCATCGGTTGCTCTGCTCCCATTAAAGCTATCCATTCAGAAAAAGCCTACCTCTTCTGCATAAACCTGTCAGGGGGCTGGAAATGCTTAACCTTAATTCTGCCTCCTGGGGTCTCTCTTCATGTCCTTATAAATTCTCAGTTAATACACTATATAATACACACTGGAATTTCTTCCACAACCTTGCATACCAGAGTGAAGGTGCAGTACAGAGAGTCTTCAGACTTTGCTGGAGTTTTAAGCCTAGCATAATCCACAAAATAAAATAAATTTTGAGGAAAATTAGCTTAGTAGCTATAAAGTTAGGGGGATTAAATTAGCATCAGTAGATTTCAACTGATCTACCCCCACTAAGAATCCGGCTCATGATAGTTAAAGGTGGTCTATAAAATCATGACTCGTATGGAGAAAGTGAATAAGGAAGCATTATTTACTCTTTCACATAACACAAGAAGGGGTCACCCGATGAAATTAAGAGGCAGCAGGTTTAAAACAAACATAAGGAAGTACTTCTTCACACAACATACAGTTAACCTGGGGAACTCCTTGCCAGGGGATGTTGTGAAGGCCAAACGTATAACTGGGATCACAAAAGAAGTGGGTAAGTTCATGGTGGATGGGTCCATCAGTGGCTATTAGCCAAGATGATCAGGGATGCAACCCCATGCTCTGGGTGTCCCTCTCCTCTGACTGCCAGAAGCTGGGACTGGACAGCAGCAGATGGATAACTCAATAATTCCCCAGTTCTGGTCACTCCCTCTGAAGCACCTGGCATTGGCCACTGTCGGAAGACAGGATTCTGGGCTAGATGGACCTTTGGTCTGACCCAGTGTGGCCATCCTTATGTTCTTATTCTTAATGGCCCAGAGTGTAAGATGGTCACAAGTGTGGTATGGTTTCAACTTGAGATGATTCCCCATTTGAGATGAATCAGAGATTGGAGAGATGTTCAGCTGTGATCCCAATCCCCAGCGCCTCACTTAACTTAGGGGCAGCGTGGGCCCAGTGGACAGGGAACCAGAATGAGGGCCCTGGAGTCTATTTCCCATCTCTGGCTGTGATTGGCACAAGCCGCTTCAACTCTCTTTGCAGCTGCTTCTCCTGGGAGCGTTTGCCTGTTTGCACTGTGAGTGCTTTGAGACAGGGGCTCGATGTCCGTGCAGTGCCTAGCATACCGGGGGTCTCATACTGGCACTCTAAGCGCTACCATAATAGTAACTAAGCATGTCACTTTCTTTGCTTTATGTATAGATGGTTGGGAAAAACCATCACATGTATATTCCCCCGTCCCCGCCGACACTGTCCCTCACTTGATGGAGCCCTTTGGGGTGCTCTGTTGAAAAGGGCTTGGGGCGCCTTGGGACAATCTGTGAAAGCCATTGGGGGCACTGGAGAGACATGCCAGGTCCTGCTCCCACCCTTCCTCCCCCCGGGCTAGACACAGCGCTGCCTCTGCAACGCTCGTCACCTTCCCCATCAGGAGCAGCCGGAACCTCTTGGAGAGTTGACGGCTCCCCCCCCGCCTCTTGCTGCCTATCAGAAGCCAGCCCCTCTTCCTCCTCCCTTCCCGCCCCAGATTTGCCCTGTCTACAAAGCTGCTTTGGAATCAATACTGCAGTTGTGTTGTAAGCGAATTAGTTATAGATCAGCTCAGGGTGGGATTAGCTTATAGATCAGCCGCCCGCCGGGATGCAGGGGAAGGCGACTTGTATAAAGCAGCCACGCTCCCTCGGCTAACACTGGCTTGCAGATGCAGTGATGGGGGGGGGGGGCAGTTAATAAGGGGCCCAGTATACTCTTGGGCACTATATAAATCAAGGGTGGCCAACGTTACCGACCCTCTGAGCCACATATGACAATCTTCAGAAGTTTGAGAGCCGGGGTGCACCTGGCAGGGCTCGGGGGGGAGGGGCAGTCTCGGGACTTCAGCTCCCCGGGAGGTGCCTGCGTGGGCTTCATCCCTGCTCCTGTGGAAGCCCCGAGCCACGGCAGGCATGGCCTGTGGGGCTGAATCCCCGAGACCCCCCTCCCCGCTGGGCAGAAGCCGGAAGCGACTTGTGGGGAGAGGGCACGTGGGGTCATGCGCCCCGCCCCAATTTTTGCCAGGATTTGCTGGCCCCACTCGGTCACGTGGTGCCACAGGGTCCCCTCCCTGCATGGCAGCTGCCGGGGCCGGCAAGCTGGGAGCTGCAGGGAGAGCCACTGCTTTTGCTGCTCCCTCTCCCCAAGGAGCTAAAGCAGCAGCCTTTCCCTGCAGCTCCCAGCTGTTTGCTGCAGCCTCTTCACGCAGAGCTGACACCTCGGAGCTGCATGGAGGGAGCACTGAGAGTAAGGGGGTGTGTGCCTGGGGGAGTGTGACTCAAGCTGTTGGGGGGGGGGGCGAACCTTTAAATTGTGCCCCTCCCACTCTCAGCAGGCACCAGTTGTCTCTGAGAAGCCCCTAACCCCACCACCCTGCCGCAGGGCAGAAGCCCTGAGCCTCCCCCCCGCAGTCTGGAAGGTGGAGAACGGGCTGGGGTCTCCGTGAGCCGCATGCAGCTCATAAGCCGCGGTTTGGCCACCCCTGATAGAAATCGTAACGGGCCTGGAAGCTCTTCGGGCAGGATGGTCTCTCACTATGTGTTTATACAGCAGCTAGCGCCGTGGGCCTGGACACGACCACAATAGTATTCATGACCGGGTCTTGGGCCCAATTCATCTGGAAACCCAGAGGTCAGTGACATACGTTCCTGTCCCGCCTTGGGAGCCAGGGCTGCTCCGTGTCAGTAACAGTTCACAGGCAGCCCTAGATTGCTCCGGTTTTTAACCCAAGCTGCGTTGCTCCGTGCCTGGTGCAGTGGGGCAGGCAGCAGAACTAGAAAACAAAGGAGCAAATGACCCTCCACAGACCTCCCTGTGCTGAGGACACAGGAGGTTGTAACAGTTCACCCTCCTCCCCTCGGAGCGTGGCAGACATGAACAAATTAACCCTGCATGGGAGGGCGCTTGCCTTATCCCCACGGGGCAGGTGGGGAAACTGAGGTGGGGAAACTGAGTCACAGAGCGGCAATGTGGCTTGCTCAGAGAGTCAACGGCCAAGGTGGGATTAGAACCCAGGGCTCCAACCTCCCAGACCTGGGCTTTAACCGTGCGAGTCTAGACCGTGCGCTCCTAGAATGAGACCCTGGCTTTGGAAAGTGCGGCCTATCCATTACCATGATGTTCTGTCCCCCATCACGGCTCCAGCATATCTCTGGGATCTAAATTTATCCCCGCCACGGCTCAGACCCATAATGAGGGGCTTCCCTTTAACTAAACTCCCTCCCTCCCTCCTCTTTCGCCTTTATTTTGATTAAACACGCCCAGAAAACAACTTGCTTCTAAAATAAGCGTCTCCTCTAACCCCCTGTTTAAATCTGAGTAGCCGTGCATGACATCGCAGGGCCTGGGAAGGCATCTGTGACTCCGGCAGCTCTCAGGCTCCTTTTGCTGTAATGGCGTCCGGAGCCTGTGTTTCTACAGGCATCCGGCGGTCCGGAGGGGAAGGGAGACATTCTCTGCCAAAGAGTGGGCTGCGACAGGAAGGTGGTGGGGCGGCGAGGGGAGAGGCTGGGTTACTTCTCTAAACCACAAAGCCTTGTGGGAGGTGGTCATTTGACGAGCTGAAAGACAGCTAGACCTCAGCAGAATGTTAGCCGCCTGGTAAACGGATCGTGAAGCAGTAACGTGACTTTTCCCTGGCACCCGGCTCTGACTTTCCTAAGTAACCCTGTCTCCATCTCCCTTTCTCCTTAGGCATAAATATTTTTCAGCCAGGCGAGAAACTGGGCCAGCTTTTGGAGCTCACTTACACCCTTGTAAATCAGTCGGGCCAGATTCCGAGCTCCGGTTTCCCAGCGTTCCTCCAGGACTGCCATAAATCTGCAGTAATTCCACTGACGTCAGGGGAGTTAGTACAGATTTACATCTGGCGTAACTGGGATCAGAACCTGAGAATTAGGCCCATTGACTTCAATGGGGATCCTCTGGATTTACATCTAGCGTGACTGAGATTGGAACCTGAAAATGGGATTGCTCTGGATTTACGTCTGGTGTAACTGAGATCAGGATCTGACTCCAGGGACTGTGTGTGTGTGAATATTTCCCTGCCAGTGTGTGCGCACCATTATCAGAATTATTAGAGCAAGCCATCTTTTTATTATTTTGTATAATTTACTCCTGTCCCATCGGGTTCCCTCCATCCGCGCACAGTGAAACCGAGTGGAACTAAACCAAATAGGGGATTACAGAACTTCAAATGGAAATGGACCTGCCAAGCCGCCAAGTGAAGCGCCTTGTGCTGAGCAAAAGAGAGTGACAGGCTCGGGGATATGCCAGCGCTTAAAATGCTGATGATGGATGAGTGTCATCCCGCAGCAGAGGGAGGAGGAGCTGGCGGGGAGGGGGGGAATCCAACCCGAAGGAGCCGGAGAAGAAGAGCTGGCACGGTGGGTGACATCAGCGCTGATCCTAGTCCATTAGTTATGATTCATTGAGAGAAGATAGCATTGAGGCTGATTGTGTGTACAGGCACAGCCATTTCGCTGCTCTTGGCAAGCCACGTTCGGCCTGTGTTTTCTTTCTTCTTTTCCCAAGGACACCTCATTAAGGGCAGCCATTGGGGCCTGTCTCCCGTGGTATGTTACGGCTCCTCCACAAATCACACATAGTAAATGAGTTGGATTTTTTTTTTTAATTATTCATTTAATGCCCAGTTGATGGCTGCATTAGTCAGAGTGTACAGCGCACATCACCTACCAGGAAGGGTGTGTGTGTGTGTGTGTCGCTCTGGTCTGCTCTCTCTGTCACGTCTGTTACATGTCTGACTGCAGAGTAATTTGCTTGTACAGGTTTTGGTGAGCAATTGTCCAAGGGACTAGCAAACTCTCTCCTCCCCCCAACCAAAGCAACCACTGGCTGCTTGGTGGTGGTGTGTTTTTAACTTGAGGTTGAAGAAAGCTGTCCTGGAAACCTCGAGGAGTCTTTTCAAGTGGGTGCTTAAAGTGTGGTTCTACTCTTGACAAAGAGTGTCGCAGGATGCCCTGGTTATAGCTGAGTCCACATCAAATCGCTGCAAGTAGAGAGGCGATTCCCCCCTTGCAAAAGGTCCTGCTTGCGTGAAAAATCTGCACTGGGATCTGAGAGTCAAGCTGGGTCTTTTCCGACTCGTGCATCATCCCCGATAGAAAGATTCTGCAGGCCAAACTCTGCCCTCATTTATTCCCATGAGACTCCATTGTCTTTTAAATTCTGTCCTGAGTGACATCTCGGCAGCCCCATTGCCTTCCATGGGATTGCACAAGTGATGGCAATCGGCCGCAGTTGGAATTTAGCCACCAATTCTGTTGGTGCTACGTAGGCTACAGCAGAACCCAACTCCCTGTGTTCTAGCTGGGTTGGTTCCCCCATGCAAACGGGGCAAAAACATATGTGTCCCCCTAAAGCCAGGAGATCTGACTCTGCATCCACACAGAGTTGGACCTGGTCAGTACTGGGAGTGAAGGTAGCCAAGGGGAACCCAGGGATTGCAGGGTGTGGTGTGAACAGCCCCCAGTGATTAATCATGTCACCCACCTCTGGTGGCAGCTGTTTAACAGTGCACAGCAACTCTGCACAGTACGTTAGGAGGGAAACTGAAGAAGACTGTATCCGAGTGAAACTGCAGGGGGGCTTAGGAAGGCAGAAGGTAATTTCATGAGCTGGAACTTCGCCAGGATACCAGGACTGACATCCCTACTCTTGGGGAAAACAGTTGTGGGATCGTTGATAGCTCTAGTGATCAGGGTCTCTGTTTTAAAGTAGATCAGAAAGAAAGAACTTCTAGCTACGCAGTGCTTCCTAAAACCATGCAGAGCCATTGGGTCAGGAATGGCTGGGAGGGAAAAGCCAGACAGCCTGCAAAGCTTTGGGAGGAGGGACACAATAGCATTTGTTTCTCCTCTTGGTGCTTCTCCTTCCCCTCTACCCATTTCTTCTCAGCTATTTAGGCTGTAAATTCTTCAAGGCAGGGATCGTATCTGTGTTTGTCCAGCACCTAGCACATTGGGGCCCTGATCTCAGTCAAGGTGCTATTGTGAGAAAAAATACATAGCAAATAATAATAAGGGACCATAACAAATTGGCCAGCATGTCTGCTGCCCTCTACTGGATGGACTCGGAACTGCGTGGTTGCGTGTCATAGACCCCATACTGCCGCTGAAGATTCTCCATTCGCTTAAGTGGCCTGGGCTTTGCCACAGGAGAATCCGAGTTCTAGCCCAGGCCATGTCCTGCTGGCTAAGAGGAACAAGCTGTTACAAGGCAATGAATAAATGAATAGTCCTGTTGCTTCATGGTCTGATTCGGCTTGGAGGAGTTCGCTCTCCCTGTCAGCTTGGTCTGCTTCCCTAAGGGTTAGATTCAGACTCAGGCCAGGAGCCTGTGCAAGAGCATAAAAGGGACCTTGGATCTGGGCATGTGGGAGTGAGCACGGTTACCCCCCACCTCCTGACTTCCTCCTTGGAGCAGGTGTGTGAGGAAAACAGAAAACGAGCACTGCCTTGCCCTGTCTTCCCCCCCGGTCACTGGCCAGAGTAGCTGAGCCGAGCCAGTCCAGTCAGGGGAGGGGAGGGGAAGCTGTGGTTTCCTGCTGGTTAGGCCATCAGTAAATCACTGCCCCTGGGAGCAAGGAGGAAGCCGTGACCCGTAGGGCGTCTCCAAGTCCAACTGCTCCCCACGATTCTCACACCTCCCCTTGCTCAGGGCTCTGCCTGACGCCGCACAAGCCTCCCCTTCCTCCCCCGAGGCGTTTTCTCCCCAGCCCTGGTGCTGATTGTCAAGCTGACTTGGCCGATCGTCCAACCGATCTTGGCAGCTGCTGGCTTCATTTGATCCCCCCTTGTCTGGAGTGTGACAAGGGCTTTGTGAAATCCACCTAGGACTCAGGGACTGACCTGGGTCTGGAGGGGTCATCTGGCTGGAGAAGAAACCACTCAGTAACTTTAGAAAGGGAAGAGCAGTGCATGTAGCCTTATGGGACAGCAGGGCACCTACCTGTGCCCCCCCCCAACACCACTAATCACAACAGGCTTGACTTTCAGAAGCGCTGAACCCCTGTGGCTCCCTTGGACGTCAGTTGCCATTAAGGGTGATCAGCCCCTCTGATCGTCAGGTCCGAGATGTATTTACTCCAGCTTACCAGCCTGGGAGCCTTTAAGCTGTAGTTCTGGGCAGGTGGCCAGGGGGGGTGGCTGGAGGAAGCATATCAGCCTCTTAGACCTGCCCATCCATGTGTCAGGGGCTTGTTGCTACTGCTCTCCATGCAGGGCCGGCTTTAGTAAGTGCGGGGTCCGATTCGTACTCACCCAGCGGTGCTCCAGGTCTTCGGCGGCACTCAAGGACTGGCCGCCAAAATGCCGCCTAAGACCCGGAGCGCCGCCGGGTGCGTAAAAACGAAAAAGGCACCAGCGCGAGGCCCTCTTAGGAGTGGGGCCCAATTCGGGGGAATCGGCCTAAAGCCAGCCCTGTCTCCACGCCAGCAGAGCCGTAGGGCTGCGAGGGTCAGAAGGGCAGGGCTGGAGGCCTGTGTCCAGGCCACATGGAATTCACAATCCTGGGAAGCTTTGATCCGAAGGATGCTGGGGTTTATGACGTGTGAAGAGACTCTCATTCCTACTTGGACAGGACTTTCTTGGGGGAAATTCGCTGGCCTGCATTAGGCAGGAGGTCAGACAGATGACTGCGATAGTCCTTGCAAGGAATATATAATGGAGATATACCTATCTCATAGAACTGGAAAGGACCCCGAAAGGTCATCGAGTCCAGCCCCCTGCCTTTACTAGCAGGACCAAGTACTGATTTTTGCCCCAAATCCCTAAGTGGCCCCCTCAAGGATTGAACTCACAACCCTGGGCTTAGCAGGCCAATGCTCAAACCACTGAGCTATCCCTCCCCCTTGACTCAATTTACATGAAGGCCACCTTCCAGCCCTCTGGCCATGGAAAGGGGTTTCAACATGGGTGGAAAGTGGACTCAGTGTAAATGAGAACAAAGCCCTTTGTCCTTTTGTGGGAGGTACCATGGCAGATTGGAGAGGGGTGTGGCCTGGGGGGGCATCATTCTTCATTTTATTACTATGGTAGCACCCAGAAGCCCAGATCGGGACGCTGGTTTTCACCCGGACAGTCCAGATTTCGGCTTGTGTTTCTGGATGCCATTTGACAAGCCCTGATGTCTGTTTTTTTTTTATCTGGGGGGTGGGGAAGAGGCAGAGCATGGGCGGGGCCTTGGTGGAAAGAGGCGGAGAAGGAGGCGGGGCCTGCGGGAGAGATGGAGAAGGGGGCGAGGCCTCAAGGGAAGGGGTGGAGAAGGAGGCGGGGCCTAGGAGAGAGATGGAGAAGGGGGCGAGGCCTCAAGGGAAGAGGTGGAGAAGGGGCAGGGCCTTGGGGGAAGAGGCGGAGCAGGGGGCAGGGCCTCGGGGGTCAGGTTACGAGCCGTTAGAAAGGTGGCAACCCTAATCTCTACAGCTGTGCCCGGCGGATTCCCTGGGAGGAAGGCCAATGGGGATGCTCACAGGTACAGCCAAGGGCTGAGTTTGGCCTACAGAGTCAGCAGAGAACACAACTCACCCTTCTGCTTCCGGGGAGGAGTTGGCAGTGCTGGCGAGCAGAGAAACCATCCCAGGATGCCCTAATTAGAGAGGCACTGTGGGACTCACCCGCTGCCACTTTTGACTTACGTCTCCTCCCCGCCCACCCCATGGCTGCTGTTCGGTTACTCTGTGCCCTGCACGCAGCTTGGAGGATGAAACTCAGTCACGGGGTTTCTGCATCGTCAGTCTCCCTTACTGGTTCTCAGGTGCGGGTCTAACGAATGCGGGGTTTGGATTAGTACCGAGGGAGCAGGCTTGGCTCCCCTCCCTATCCTGGAAGGAAGGATGGAATTGTTTGCTTTAAAATATAAAACATTTGGGACTAGAAACCCCCTGGGTTCCAGCAATATTGCAATTCATACCCTGGCTGGAAAACGTTCAATACAATCTATAGGTTAATGTCTCTTTCGCCAGTGTCTGTGGCAGGTTAATAGCTAATGCTCCCCCTCACTTTTACAAGTGACCCTTGCAGGCCCTGTTTTGGTTTGTCTCCCTGAGATCTGTTTGCTGGCTCGCAGCGATCCCATTGCATCATCCCCTTGTCTCGCGCCACGGCAGGGCAGGGGTAACGAGCAGCGAGGGCACCTCGCTGCCCATACATCATGGCTGGAAATTCTGTATTTTGACAGCTGTATTTTGTCTCCTAATTTTAGAGCAACACTCCGTCGCAAAGGCCGGAGCAAGTATCCTCAGGTTTGATTGAAGACGTAGGGCAAGCAGCCACATCCTCCGGACCACCTCGGGATATGAAACTGCTGGGAGCTGTCGGCCTCCTAAATCCCAGCAACTCAAGGAAGGGCTGGAAGAGGCCTCAGCACTGCTATGCTGTGTGGTTTCCCGGCCTAGCGGGTCTCCCCTGATTTCTAGCAGCCGTGGAGTGCACCAGCCAGACCCTGGTCATTGTCTGGTGTTTAACTCGGTCGACACTTCTCCGTAGTGAATTGCGGGGTGCTGAAAGGGGCAGTTCTCACAAGCCTGGCGTCTGAAATCCTCCACCCACAAAACAGGCACGGCGTGGGCAGCAAGACTGCAACTTTCGGTACTTGGGTTGCAAACTCCTGGGGGCAGGAGTCTCTTTGTTCTGTGGTTGTCCAGCGCCTGGCACAACGGGAGTCCTGGTCTGGGATTGGGGGCCTCTAGGTGTTACCCCGGTACAAATAAACCCCGACTTTCATCCGCGCCACCCCGGCCGTGCGCTGGAGCCCTGACGAGACCGGCCGTCTTTCTGAAAGATCCGTTCGTGCTCCTCCACAAGTGACTGAGCTAATGCCGAAATCACCGCGTGAGATTCTCTGGCTTGTGCCGTGCAGGAGGTCAGACTCGAGCAGGGGTGGCCAACCTGGGGTTCCGGAGCCACATGCGGCTCTTCAGACGTTAATATGCGGCTCCTCGTACAGGCACCGACTCCGGGGCTGGAGCTACAGGCGCCAACTTTCCAATGTCCCTGGGGGTGCTCACTGCTCAACCCCTGGCTCTGCCACAGGCCCTGCCCCCGCTCCACCCCTTCCCACCCCCTCCCCTGAGCCTACCATGCCCTCGCTCCTCCCACTCCCCCCCCAGAGCCTCCTGCATGCCACGAAACAGCTGATCGGGAGGTGCAGGGAGGGAGGGGGAGGGGCTGCTAGTGGGTGGGAGGCGCTGGGAGCGGGAGGGGGGAGCTGATGGGGGGCTGCTGACATATTACTGTGGCTCTTTGCCAATGTATATTGGTAAATTCTGGCTCCTTCTCAGGCTCAGGTTGGCCACCCCTGGAATAGAGAATCGTAATGGTCCCTTCTGACCTTAAAATAACCATGCGTCCCATTCCCGCCTAGTTCTCACATTAGACGGACAGCAAGGGGTGCCAGTCCTCATGATGGTGGGCATGTGACAGGGAGGTCTGTCTATTGAGAACGGAACTGAGACCCAGCAAACTCATGGCACTCAGGTCACCTAACTGCCACCAGCTGGGACCAGGGGGGTTAGTTGCAAACCCAGAGCTCAGCTGGGCATGAAGGCCTGGCCTACACCCAGGTTTTGTACGAGTAAAACTCTTTCGGTTAAAAGCTCTAGTGTGGACATGTTATACTGGGATAGAGGGGCTTTGCACCAGCTTAGGAATTTCCCTTCCTGCACAGGAGCAGCGATGTCAATATAAAACACTTGTATACCCATAGAACTGGAGGGGCAGTATCAGAGGGGTCGCCGTGTTAGTCTGGATCTGTAAAAGCAGCAAAGAGTCCTGTGGCACCTTATAGACTAACAGACGTATTGGAGCATGAGCTTTCGTGGGTGAATACTCACTTCGTCCGACGAAGCCTATGAGTATATAACTAATTAATTAATTAAGAATACCTAGCTCTCGTATAGCACTTTTCGTTTGTAGATCTCAAAAGAGGTCAGTGTCAGTATCCCATGGATATTTAGCCAGAAGTTTTTCAACCGGCCCTAATTACCCAGCTTCTTTCAGTTCCTTTCCTCCTCCTCCACCCCAGGCTATTAAGGTGAAATCAGTACCACCAACTTGCGTTATTTTTGTAAATCCCCAGATCCTGGAAGCGAGTGAATCCGTGAGAATCTCAGCTTTCATTTTTTTAAAGAAAAGGAAATGTCTAAACTGAAAATGTGACCTGAGTGAACTCTAAAATCTCAGAAACCAATCAAAAGAACACAAAATCTATTTATTTATGTATTTCAGATCTCATGATTTTTAACACAATCTCATGATTTTTAACACAATCTCATGAATTTCAGGGGCCCGACTCATGACTTTGCAGTGCTTGAGGTTGGCAATACTTTGCAATTCAGCCCTGGGCGTGGGCCCAGAGCCAAGGCCAGGGCATCACTAAAATCCCCCTTAAACCTGCCAAATAGGTGCATGGGGTGGTGGTCAGATTATCGAAATGAAAAAAAACATGACCCTTGTAATTCCCCAGCCAACGCCCTGCACACACCCCTTCTCGGCCTGGGGTCATGGGGCCAACCCCACATCTTCCTGCCTGGGGGGATGACGCCAACTTGGTACAGCCACCAGCTGGAACCGCCGCAGTGGCTGGTCTGCCTTGCAGTCTGGGGGCTGGAGAGAATGGCTCCCTAGACTGCAGTAGCGCCCCCAATAGGGAGGAGGAGTGAGGCTAAAATCTGCTCTGAGATGTAGATGTATAGCTCCTATTGGCTTTGGTGGAAGAACATAAGAACAGCCACAGTGGGTCCGACCAATGATCCACCTAGCCCACTATCCTGTCTTCTGACAGTGCCAATGCCAGGTGCTTCAGAGGGAATGAACAGGACAGGACAAGTGTTCAGTGATCCATCCTCTGTCGTCCATTCCATCATCTGGCAATCGGAGGCTTAGGGACACCCAGGGCATGGGGTTGCATCTCTGACCATCTTGGCTAATAGCCATTGATGGACCTAGCCTCCATGAACTGATCTAATTCTTTTTTGAACCCACTTACATTTTTGGCCTTCACAACATCCCCTGGCAAGGAGTTCCACAGGTTGATTGTGCATTGTGTGAAGAAATACTTCCTTGTTTGTTTTAAACCTGCTGCCTATTAATTTCATCAGGTGAGCCTTGGTCCTTGTGGTGTGTGAAGGGGTAAATAACATTTCCTTATTCACTTTCTCCACACCAGTAATGATTTTATAGACCTCTGTCATATCACCCCCTCAGACATCTCTTTTTCCAGGCTGAACAGTCCCAGTTTTTTTAATGTCTCCTTATACGGAAGCTGTTCTATCCCCCAATCATTTTTCTTGCCCTTCTCCGCACCTTTTCCAATTCTAATATATTATTTTTGAGATGGGGCGACCAGAACTGCACACGCAGTATTCAAGATGTGGGCATGCCCTGGATTTCTGTAGTGGCATTATGATATGCTCTGTCTTATTATCTATCCCTTTCCCAATGGTTCCTAACATTCGGTTCGCTTTGTTGACTGCCGCTGCCCATTGAGCGGATGTTTTTAGAGAACTAGCCACGATGACGCCAAGATCTCATTCTTGAATGGTAAGCAGCGTGTGTGCACCCAAGTAGGAGACTGGAAGGGTGAAGAAGCATGTCCCAGTGGCTAGGGCTTTAGCTTAGGGTTGGGGAGAGCTAGGTTCAATTCCTTGCTCTGCCACAGACTTCCTCTGTCACCTTGGGTGAGTCGTTGAATCTCTCTGTGCTTCTCTTCCCCATTGGTGTAATACAGGGACAATAACCCCACTCTACCTCCCAGGGGAGTTGTGAAAATCAAAACTTTAAAGACGGTGCAGTGCCCAGTGATGATGGCCATATAAGTACCTTAGATAGATTGGGCCTGTAATTCTCTCAGGGTCTTTGAAGCTTGCAAGAGCCACTGTGGCAATCAATAAATAGCAATCACTGCAATGAAGTAGTGACTGCGAGAGAGAGAACACTTTCAGCTCAGTGTTTTTAATAAAGCCAGGAGCCATTGGGAGCCTGGGAATGCCACCAGACGGAGGCAAGGCGAGAAAATGTGCCATAATTAAAGAGATCATGTGGCAGGACCGCTGGCATTCATGTTAGATCCAATAACCAGTGTAAGGAGCAAGGAAGGCTGTAAACATGACCCCTTTTCCCATGGACACCAAGGAGAAGCAGGGCGTTTGCCACTTTCTCTGCTAGAAAGTCACGTCTGAAATCCGAGCCCTGGGTTGGGTTCCCAAACGCTTGCAAAAAAATAATAATCCAAGGTTGGATTCCCCCCCCCCTTCCCCTCTTGAAAAATCCTTGCAAAGTGGAAATCGGTTAATTTCATTGCTGTTTGTTTTCAGGGAGGACCCTCAGTAGGAGGGGTCTGAATGGTTGACATCATAATACCCCCCCACACACACTGCCTCTTCTTTCCCACAAGGCCGTGTGCCCTCAAAGCAACTTCCAGAGCTGTGTTTCCTCTTTGCATAGATAAAACCACCTATTTATATTTGTCCCATGGGCTGAAATCATCCTGATGCTAGGCCACAAGATTGCTACATTTGCGTCTTTTGCATGGGGATGTGAAGATGCAATAGCATTGAGTCATTTGGCTACAACATGTGGTCCAAGACGCAGTCCCTAGATCTCTTCCATTGCTACCTTGAAGTGAGTAGGACAGAACTGGGCAACACAGACGGTTTCGTGAGGGCTGGTATACCCTCTCGCCATGCTTACTGTCCTTCCATACCTAAAGAACTCACGATGCCAACTTGCATACCCAAGCTGCTGGGTAGGACAGAAGTGGCTACAGCCCTGGAGGCCCTGGAGACTTGAAAGGACATGTCTAATAAACTCTTAGGATTAAACATATCCAAGATCCTTCCTCCCTCATTATGAGCCAAGCTGGTAGTCGTTATAGTGTTAGCTGGCTCCTGGAGGTGCCTTTTCATGTGGGAAGGGGGAAGGATTTGAGATTAGAAAAATAATAATAATAATAATCCCATGGTGCCTTTAAGGCACAATACACGAGATTTAGGAGAACTTCTTACATCACAGCAAGAGTCTGAAAGGGACTAAGGAACAGGAGATCTACTGAATTCTGTTAGGGGCAGTTTGATTGTTGCAATACTCAGATCTGTGAAACTGTGAGTTCCCCAGGACAGCAGATGCGAAATCGTCCCGTCTTCCCAGGGCAGTGTCAGTTCTAATGGGGCTGCGAATGCCCAGGCAGGCAACTCAAATCATCCGCTCTAATTAGACCTCCCACAAACTGTAGTGTTCTTTACCTGCAGCCACATGGCTGCCAAAAGGGCGACATTCTTTCCTGCCATGGAAACATCAATGAAAAAAAAATCAATGAAATCATTACCTCAAAGCCAAAATCTCCACTGATCCATAGACACAAGCATCAAATGCACCAGACGGGTGGGCAAAAGCTTTGGGAAAGGACAGTATGATCCACAGAGCCCAGGGATCACTGCCAGCAGCAAGCCATGATCTGAATCCTGCTGTGTTTTCATGTCAGAGAACACAGACAGTAATATACCTGTGTGTGTGTGTGTGTGTGTGTGTGTGTGTGTGTGTGTGTGGTGGGGAAGAGAGGGAACAGCAATGATACTCAGCAAGTATTTGGCATTATACATTTTTCAAAGTGCTTTTACGAATGTTAGTTAATAGTCTCCAAAACAGCCCTGCAGTTTCAACCATCCCATTTTACAGATGGGAAAACTGAGACCCAGAGCGGTGAAGTGTCTTGTCCAAAGATGTTGCCTCTGTGAATGTTTGTGGATACCTAAGCAGGTGACAAGCTGGGTGAGGAACAGTTGTTGTCCTAAGACATGCTTGTTTGATGTTCCCTTACTTCACCTTTGTTTATTTCTATCTATTGTTATCTGAATTGTATCAAGTCTTTGTAAAAGGCCCAGCGCCATGGGGCCCCAATCCTGAGTGGAGCCTTTCATCACTACAGTAACGATTATTAATAACTGCAAACTATAACAACACAAATGAATAAAAGTGATGGTGCCTAATGGCAAAGCATGCTCGTGGGATTTATTTAAAAGAAGATTCACAAATATTTCTTGCCGATGTGACACACTTGTAAAAGGCGTGTAATAGCCCCTCCTCCACAGAGGACAATAACCTATTTCTGCCACCAGCTAACGGAGTTACTCTTTCAGCTCAAGTGGTAGAGACGTGTCCTTTGGTGCTGAAGGGCCCAGGTTCACACTCTGCTAGGCATGTCAACTGCACCGTGTTATAAGGATCCGTGCTATGGCCCCAACTTTGGAGCAGCCTGTGGGAGGAACCCCATCAGTGGGCCAGACCCCCCCAGGGGTCTTACACTTCCTCCAGGGTGAGCCACGCGGCTTCACTGCCTCCTTGGACAGGATCTCTGGGCCTGCAGCCCCCCTGCTTCACCCCGTGAGCTCCATTCAGCGAGTCCCACCGAGATAGACCCTAGAAGGAGACTTGTACACTCATTTGCAGTGACACTCACACAGCGTTGTCCAAACAGTCAGGTTTCTTAGCCATCTGTACAGCATAGAAAGTCTTTAGGGTAGCAGAGTCCAGCCAAGCTGCAGTGAGCCCCATTGTTCAAGCTGTGTCCGTCTCTCTGTCTGATCTCATTGTCAGGCTTCAGGTGAGAGCCCACACTCCTTCCAACACCTGACTCTTATCCCCCACCTCACCCCTTCCCAGGCCTTTGTCCGCCAGCTGGGGACCTGCGTCTCGGCTTCCTGCAGAGAGGTGGAACAATCTGTGGTCATTGTTGGCTAGGCGGTCCTGGTGGGTGGATTGGCCATTGTCCTCTCAGATGTTCCAGTGATCTGGGGACTGAGGCCCAGACAGCTAGATGCCATTCACACAGTCCTTTTCCACCCGCTAGGTAACAATGCAGCATATAGGGGAAACTGAGGCACAAACAGGCCTCCTATAAATATTACAAAAAATCCCCACTTTGTCACAAGGGATGTCCCTTATTTAACTAAAGAAATGCCTGTTCTGTGCTGACTCAGAACGGGCTGGTATTTATCCTGTATTTCGACCTGGCGCATGGCTTCGCAACGCCACTCAGATTTGGCCCGGCTGCCCCTCCATCACGCTAGAAGCTCCAACTCTGCTCCTGGCACCTGCACTGAACCTGGACAGGAGCCGCAACGGCTGGCTGGCCCAGCACCTGGTGCCCTGGGCTCTCTGCAATGCGCGGAGCTAGAGGCAGAGAACCCAAGGAACGCTGCGGGGAGGAGAAGGGACTCCTCCGCCCAGAGGTTCAGATCAGACTGGGGATATCTGAGGTCCGTCCTGTATCTTTCACATACAGCGTTAGCAACCCTAGACCCAGCTGCTGATGTGTGGTGAGGGTCACCCAGCGCTGGCAGAGCCTCTTGGGGGAGGCAATGCCCTGTCCCAGGGGCTGTGTTCCACCAATACAGGACGTCAGAAAGGATCAGCGCAGGTCTTACCGCCTCCTCCAGCTTGGGGCGAGCGGCTTCCCTTTGAACTCACCGAGTGGAGTCTTTGAGTCTAGTCTCTAGGACCATGCAGGGATACAAACAGCGAGGCTGGTGATTGGGTCGGGGTGTCTGGCTGCTATCTGGGACGGGTGCTCTACCTTTCTGTAGACGTAGCTAACAGCGGCCTTCTGCCGTTCCTTGGGCGTTACCCTATGCTAGGAAATGCATATCTGGTCCCCCAAACAGTCATCTTTAAATAGACCCGCTCTTCCTCAAACCACCCCACCCAGAACAGGATGCAGCGTGGCCTAGTAGATAGAGCACTGGTCTGGAACATGAGAGACCTGGCTTCTCTTCCCCACTCTACCACTGACCTGCTGGCTGCTCTTGGGCAAGTCATGTCCCCGCCCCGTGCCTCAGTTTCCCCATTGGTACAGTGGGGCTCATGATACTTGCTGTTGTGCTCCGCTGACTAAGAGCGAGGTGCTATTATTTCCACTGGTAATTCAGCATGGCCTACGCCTTCCAGCACATCACACGCTCACAGGCCTCCGGCTCAGGAGTGCGGGAGAAAGAGAGGGAGGAGGGTAAAGGACAGATTTATTCTGTGAAATTAATGGAGTGGCTCTGTGTGTTAATAGCCTATTTACCAACATCTCCTCCTCTGACTCTCGCTTTGCAAGTGTAAATACTTCGTAGCCGCCCGCCCGCCGGCTCAAGGGCGAGGGGAAGAACCTGCCTGCCCGCCCCACCCTGCCTAGCTCAAACCCAACGGGGGAGCACAAGGATTCATGGTAAGGGGAAGAGCCGGGGTGGAGGGCAGTCTGATGGCTCTGCGGGACATGCTAGCGCCGAGCCTCGGGCTACCAGGCGCCTGGGATCAATGCAGAGACTCAGGGCCAGATCCTGAGCTGGAGTAGATCGGTGTAGCTCCATTGGTGTCAGAACCACGCTGATAGACAGTCGGCCCCTCAGCATTAAGGGAAAGGAGGGAAGCAGCAGCTTTATGGAGCAAATAACCTTAGGGCTAAAGTGCCACCCGGCCCTGCCTTCTAGAGCCACCTTCCGTCTGCTTTACGGGCATCGGTGCATTCAGGCTCTGTGAGATGGTGGTAACTCTTGCTGGCTCCTGAGTGGGCACTGGATTAACCCCCAGTGCAACATCCAGGTAGGGGGCTCCATATCCCCCCAGCGCAGGGGAGGGAGGTCAGGCGGGCCCTGGGTCAGCAGGCTGCGTGCAAGCGGGAGCGACCGGTTGGCGTCAGCAGCCTGGGAGCTGGGAATGAAAGGCTGACATTCGGGAGCGGCCTGTGACCGAGAGGCCGAGAGGACACTCCAGAAGCGGCCTGCAAGCATGGGAGGGCCGGGCAGCCAGTTACACTGTGATCACAGGGGAAACTGAGGCACGGGAGGAGTGAAATGACGTCCCGTAGGTCCGAGAGCAAATCTGTGTCAGAGCCAGGAAGAGAGGCCTGACCTGCTGCCACCCAGTTCTGAGCCTTGTCCATTGACTTGCTGAGCAGTAACCATCCCCACCACGCTGCTAGTCAGGTGTAAAAACCAGAGAGGATTTTTCAGGAGCTGCCTCCACTTAGGTAGCTCCAAAGTCCTGGTCAGGAGCATGCAGGGGGTCTACCCAGGGCATTTCAATAAGCAGCTAAATTAATAGCACTGTTGTCCATACCTAACCCTTCCTTTGCTGCAGCCCATCCATGACTTCATCCTCTTTGTGCCCCGGTTCATGAATATCCCCCTCACTCAGTGATCCTCCCTGACGCAGGGCTGGCTTGGGGATTGTATCCCTTTCCACGGGCAGACGCTACAAGCAAAATGTCACTGCAGCCGAAACAAGCGCCGAGAAAATCCATATTGCTGCGCAGCTCTTTATCGCAAAGCTGTCTGGCTCCGTCTAGCCAGAGACGGGGGATTGCGAAGCACCGGGAAAGAGCTTTAAACCAGTCTCCCTTTGTGAGAAGCCAGCTGACGCTCGCTTCAGTCGGGGACAGCCACAAAATGCCACAGGAAAATCCTCCCTAAAGCGTAACCTGATCATTGATATTATTGATGGTTGCAGTACGGTAGTGCCTAGCAAAATCAGGCCCCCCATTGTGGAAGGAGCTGTACATACCAATAACAAGAGACGTTCCCTGCCCTGAAAGATTACATCTAACTGGATGAGACAGGCAAAGAGTGGGGGAAAGGAAGTATTATTATACCCATTTTACAGATAAGAAATTCCCGTAAGGAATCTTAATCTCTATTAAGTGTGCCTAAGGCCACAGGGAGTCTGTGACAGAAGTGAGAATTAAATCCAGATCTCCTGAGTCCCAGCCTTAATCAAAAGATCACCTCCATATACACACACACACACACACACAGAGGTTCAGTATATAACTCCCCAGTCACCTGATTTTTTCCCCATTCTCATGCACCTTCACTGTTCTGGCTGGGCTGAGAAGCCGAAATGCCAATACTTGTAGATTGCCGACAGTAAATTTGTACCTCCACCTTCCTTCTTTTTTGTTCTGTAGAGTGTCAAGCATATTACATCAAAGAACCAGCAATAATAAAACTGAAGGCGAGCTGGTTCTCAGGAGGTCTCCACTCAGTACAACAGGCCTAGACAGGACAGAACTTTAAAATAAATGTCAGAAAAACATCCAACCTGGGGCTTCTCCAAGCCAAATGAAAACACTGACCCTCCCACCATTACCGGCTGTCCCCCCAGTATCACATCTACCAGGCTGGGCCATGCTGTGAGGAGCACTTTCCAGGAGGCATCCATGTCTGTGGTTGTGCATTTGGGCTGGGAGACGAAGAACCTTCCACTCCAACAGCTGTTTTTTGTGTTGGCTCTAGTGGTGAGAATCCTAAGGGACCCTGTGCGCCGGTGGCTTGGTTGATTCATCTGCACGGTTTCCCAGAATGCTTCTCTAGCTGACAGTTGTTTGTGAGAAGATCTTTGCTTCCCACGCTGCTGGCCTGCAGAATGAATATTTGGAGAACAAGGTGATGCGAGCAGGGGTCAGGAGATGAAATAGTCTGTGATAAGAACATAAGAACAGCCAGACTGGGTCAGACCAAAGGTCCATCTAGCCCAGTATCCTGTCTTCTGAAAGTGGCCAATGCTAGCTTGCCAGGTGCCCTAGAGGTAACGAACAGAACAGGTAATCATCAAGTGATCCATCCCTGTCACCCATTCCCAGCTTCTGGCAAACAGAGGCTAAGGACACCATCCCTGCCCATCCTGGCTAATAGCCATTGATCGTCCTATCCTCCATGAATTTATCTAGTTCTTTTTGGAACCCTGTTATAGTTTTGGCCTTTACAACATCCTCTGGCAAGGAGTCCCACTGGTTGACTGTGCATTGTGTGAAAAAATACTTCCTTTTCTTTGTTTTACACCTGTTGCCTATTAATTTCATTTGGTGACCCCTAGTTCTTGTGTTATGAGAAGGAGTAAATAACACTTCCTTATTTACTTTCTCCACACCAGTCATGAGTTTATAGACCTCTATCCTATCCCCCCTTAGTCGTCTCTTTTCCAAGCTGAAAAGTCCCAGTCTTATTAATTGCTCCTCAGATGGAAGCCGTTCCATTCCCCTAATCATTTTTGTTGCCCTTTTCTGAACCTTTTCCAATTCCAATATATCTTTTTTGAGACGGGGTGACCACATCTGCATGCAGTATTCAAGATGTGGGCAAACCATGGATTTATATAGAGGCAATCTGATATTTTCTGTCTTATTATCTATCCCTTTCTTAATGATTCCCAACATTCTGTTCGCTTTTTTGACTGCCGCTGCACATTGAGTGGCAGAGAACTATCCACAATGCCTCTAAGATCTCTTTCTCGGGTGGTAACAGCTAATTTAGACCCCATCATTTTATATGTATAGTTGGGATTATGTTTCCCAATGTGCATTACTTTGCATTTATCAACACTGAATTTCATCTGCCATTTTGTTGCCCAATCACCCTGTTTTGTGACACCCTTTTGTAGCTCTTTGCAGTCTGCCTGGGACTTAACTATCTTGAGTAGTTTTGTAAAATCTGCAAATTTTGTCACCTCACTGTTTACCCCTTTTTCCAGATAATTTATGAATATGTTGAACAGCACTGGTCCCAGTACAGACCCCTGGGGGACACCACTATTTATCTCTCTCCATTCTGAAAACTGACCATTTATTCCTACCCTTTATTTCCTATCTTTTAACCAGTTACCAATCCATGAGAGGTACCTTCCCTCTTATCCCATGACAGCTGACTTTGCTTAAGAGCCTTTGGTGAGGGACCTTGTCAAAGGCTTTCTGAAAATCTAAGTACACTATATCCACTGGATCCCCCTTGTCCACATGTTTGTTGACCCCCTCAAAGAATTCTAGTAGATTGGTGAGGCATGATTTACAAAAAAACATGTTGACTCTTCCCCAACAAATTATGTTCATCTCTGTGTCTGACAATTTTTTTCTTTAGTATAGTTTCAACCAGTTTGCCCAGTACTGAAGTCAGGCTTACCGGCCTGTAATTATCAGGATCATCTCTGGAGCCCTTTTTAAAAATTGGCTTCACATTAGCTATCCTCCAGTCATTTGGTACAGAAGCTGATTTAAATGATAGGTTACAAATGACAATAAGTAGTTCTGCAATTTCACATCTGAGTTCCTTCAGAACTCTTGAGTGAATCCCATCTGGTCTTGGTGACTTATTACTGTTTAGTTTATCAACGTTGTTCCAAAACCTCCTCTAATGACACCTCAATCTGTGACAGTTCCTCAGATTTGTCACCTACAAAGAATGGCTCAGATTTGGGAATCTCCCTCACATCCTCAGCTGTGAAGACCAATGCAAAGAATTCATTTAGTTTCTCCACAAGGGCCTTATCATCCTTGAGTGCTCCCTTAGCATCTCGATCATCCAGTGGCCCCACTGGCTGTTTAGCAGCTTCCTGCTTCTGATGTACTTCAAAAAAAATTTCTCGCACCTCTCATTGAGGCAGCTGGTGCTGAGAGACAGGATATGGGGTAGGATTTGCTGAAAATCGGAATTTCTTTCCTCTGGGAAATTCCAATATTTTGACATTTGTTTTCATCCTGAATGGGTGTTGAACACTGATCTCAATCCAGAATGGAACTCCTATATTTCCAAGTTCCTATACACGGGAAAGGAGAATTTCAGACTAGGCTGACGTCTTTCCCAGCTGTGTAATGTTACCGGTCAGGGATGTTCCACCGCTGAGCTGTACAATAAGAGACCCCCACAGAAAAATGACAGGTCCATTTGTTAGTGCAACCCCTGCTGTCTGGGCATTGCTACCATCCGCTCCCAAGCTTCTGAGGCTGTCAGATCTTCCCCGGACTCTGGCGGATTTTTTGAGATGTTAATTTTCCTGCCCGTGGCTTTAGCAGCTAGGCGGTGCTGAATTCACAGATAGACAGTAACTAATTGGATTAGGAGCTAATAATATCATTGACCTTTCTTAATGGTGTGCCTGGCCTGCCTTTCTGCAAGGCTGAGGCTTAATTTTAGGCAGGTTTTTTTTCCATGAGCGAAGTGCGACCCCTGTTAACCTCAGAATAAAACAGGCCACATTTCCTCCCCCTGCAAAGATCATAAGACCGACCATACTGGGTCGGACCGATGGGCCATCATAAGAACATCAGAACAACCATTGTGGAGTTACTTTTTGCAGTCATGCACCCCCATACTTGAGATGCACACCAGCTGCAAACCTCAGATCTTGCGCCTCCTGGTGTGGTTTGGGAGCCACTCCACAGAAGTCAGCATGGAACTGGTGTGAGGTCAGAATCAGACCCCCTGGGTATCAGACTCCCACCAAATGGCACGGGAAGCAGGACACTTGGGTTCCATTTCCTGCCTATGTCAATGACCTCGGGCAAGTCATGCTTCACCACTCTATGCCTCAGTTTCCCTATCTGTAACATGGGGATAATTTTAATGGCCTAGGTGACAAAGGAGAGTGGATGCTAAATTAGTGAATATTTGTGAGACTCAATCCCACAGACAGTCATTCACTCATTCTTATGCGGTGCCCCACATCATCACAAAGCCCCGCCCACATGTGCAGTCACTCACACCCACTCCCATAGACCCAAACAATCACACACACAGCCAAGCGATCCAACACACACGGGCACATTCCACCCCTTCGCCAGCTTACCAAAACCCAACAAGGGCCAAAGATGGAAAACGAGGGAGCCAAGGAGAATGCCAGCCAAGGACGCTTCATAATGACGTAGGGCAGAATATCCTGAGCGGTGGAGATTTCCTTTGGACAGAAAAGCATCTAAAAATTTGGTTGCTCATCCAGACCTCATAGGGATGCGAAGATGGCCTGGTGTTGCAGCCTTCGAGTAGTGGCTGGATCCTGGAGAACAAATGACACATATAGGCACGTCCGGCTAGAAATGAAACACGTGTTAACACACACACCTTATTCCCTCAGGCTCATGTGCACAAGACACAACCAGATCTCACACACTAGCTTTTATAGAACCATTGGGTTAGAAGGGATAGCACGGGTCACTTAGTCTAACCCTCTGCCGAGATGCAGGATTTGTTGTGGCTAAACCATCCAAGACAGATGGCTCCAGCCTCCTTTTGAAAACCTCCGGCGAAAGAGTTTCCACAACCTCCCTAGGTGTCTGTTCCATTGTCCTACTGTTCTTACAGTTGGGAAGTTTATCCTGAGATGTAATCGAAACCTGTTGTGCTGTGGTTTGAACCCATTGCCTCTTGTCCTGCCCTCTGTGGCAAAAGAAAACAACTTTTCTCCATCTTTTTTCTGGCAGCCTTTCAAGTATCTGAAGACCGCTCTCATATCCCCCTTTAATCTCCTCTTTTCCAAGCTAAACATACCCAGTTCCTTCAGCCTTTGCTCACATGGCTGCATTCCATCCCTGTGATCATCTTTGTCACTCGCCTCTGGATCCTTCCCACTTTCTCTACATCCTTTCTCTACATTGGTGACCAAAACTGGACACAGTTCTCCAGCTGCTGCCTAACCAGCGCCGAGTAGAGCGGTACTATCACCTCCCGTGACTTGCATGCTCTGCCTCTGTTAATGCAACCTAACATTGCGTTTGCTTTTTTTGCAACAGCGTCGCATTGCTGACTCATGTCGAGGTTGTGATCCAGCAGTGCTGCTGCCCAGCCAGTTATCCCCCATTCTGCATTTGTGCGCACATTAACACATTCCCAGCTTTCCCTAGGTCACGAGCCAAACTGTGCATGCAGACACGTACCCGCCGCACATCCTTTTCACACACACACTCCTCTCTGGCCCAGAAACACACCCACTCTCTGGGCCACAGGGAACCCAGTGGCTTTTTCGCACACAGCATTCGTTTCGTATACAGCCACCACAGACACAATCACCCACACTCACAATATGTATACTTAGTTTCTATCTATCTATCTATCTATCTATCTATCTATCTATCTATCTAATCTCCTGGCCATTGGATGGTGCTCCAGACCATGTTTCTCAGCCCACTCGGCTGGCACTCGGTGGACTGAATGTCAGGAGCTGCAGGATCTAAGGAGCCGTGGGTGGGAGGGGGGAGACAAGTCTGTCTGGCGAAGAGCAGATGTTGATGCTCATCGGATGGAGCTGTTAATTTAACTGGAGTTTATTGAATGGCAATTAGGTGGGGCCTCATTACCATAGTCAAGCGGCGCAAAGACACACTATAAAAACCCGGGGAAGGAAGACGCACGCCATCAGGGTAATAGCGTTAAAGCACCATTTAGGATCTGGAGCGACAAATCCTAACACCCTCCAAACACTCCCAGCTGGAGCTGGGCATCCGAGGCCGGCAGGCGCGTGGGTCTCAAGATGGAAGGCTGGCGGGGGGGGCTCTCAGCAGAGGATAGGAACAGAAATGAGAGTCTGGATAATGGCACCACTAAACAGCTGCGGATGGCAGTTTGGGTGATGCAGGCAACATGCTAGCTGAGCTGGGGAGAGGTGACGGCGGCAGGGCAAGGTGAGGCAGGTTCAGAGCCCCGCGAAGGCTGCGGCAGGCTATGGAGAGGAGACTTTGCCTTGCCACAGGCAGCCTAGGTGAGGCTGGCATGCAATGGCACAGGGCATGCAGCGCCCCATCTGCAGGGCACCAGCTTCCAGCTGGAGCCTGGTCCATTGACCAAGGGATGGTGAATGGCTCAGCCAGAAGGACAACACACCTGAGGCCAGCTCCTCTGGGAGATCTCTCGTGAGAGCTCACGTCAGATGCAAAAGCACCTTTCTGCTGCCTGGGCAGTGCTGATGCCAGCAAAGGCTGTGCAGGGAGGGGGCTGGCAAGCTGGCTTTGTCCGCTAGCCTTTCACCTTTCGAGACCTGGGGTCAGATCTGATGTAGGACACAAGTGCAATGAATCTGGAGTTCCTCAAGCTAGTCCCTTACATTGTCCGTTTGTGTCCCTTACATTGTCTACCCGTGGCTGTCTGCTGTTCTGGCAACGAAGTAGCCAGCGGGACTGCAGTTCGGAATTCAGATACATCAGCACAGCTGTGGGTGGGGGGACTGAGGACTGGAATAGTGGGGAGCTGTAGCTAAGGATTGACAGGTTGGTGTGTGTGTGTGTGTGTGTGTGTGTGTGTGTGTGTGTGTGTGTGTGAGAGAGAGAGAGAGAGAGAGAGAGAGAGAGAAGGCCAGGACTGGAATAACAAGGGGTTGTGGGCTCCGGGTAAGGGGTATTGGCAAAGCTGCGTGGGGAGGCCAGGATTGGAATAACAGTGGGGGCTGCGGGTCAGGAGGTAGGTGCATCACCAAAGCCGTGAGCGTGGGCCTGGAGCCCAGAACTGGAAAAGCAGTGGGTCTATGCAGAAGCGACGCCGGGGTGGCCGTGCGGGGTCACTTGCCCCCCCAGTTTTGCAGCTTGGCTTGTCCTGACCATGCATCCACCGACTGAGCATGCTCAGTAACACCGCTGAAGCCAGCTGCCCTCACTCTGTTCCCTCACCCCCCACTATCAGCAGGCACAGGTCGTCTATGAGGCTGTGGGTTGGGACTGAGGACCAGTGGCACCTGAGTGTGGGAGTCCTGATACACAGTGGAGCAGTTCTTATTTCATCCAGTAGGGGGTAGTACGTACACACACACACACAGACACACACAGACACACACTACACTTCATTACATATTATATATTATTTCATTCCAGGCAAAATAAAAAGGGCCAAAGGAGTGAGTTCAACAACATGAGTTGTTCCTCAGTTTTACAAAGCTCATGGCCTGGTATCTGTGACGCTGGCAGCCCAGGTGCCAGCTCCTGCCAAGGTCCCCCTGCCTCAGAGGAACGCTGACAAACTCAGCGCTGGGATCAGCCGGGCTCACCTGGCTGTCTGGGCTGGTTACACAGGCATTAGAATGAGAAGAATGTGTGTAGTGTTTAGCCTTTCTGGAATGCTGGTGAGCGGCTGCCGGCATTAATCTCACGCAGAGCGTCTCTATCCCCTCGTGCAAGGAAATATTTGAGCGGTTGTATTGTGAGCCTCTGTGACTGTGTAAATCACCAGACAGGAGAGAGACATGAACTAGTGGGAAGTGCTGATCTCCAACCGAAGGTGTTATGTCCTGCCCCACGGGGAAGGTCCATCGACACCAGACGGACTATTGTGGGACAATTAAGAGGACAATAGACTTTGTTTCTGTGCTCTTCCCCTCCTCATGAGGATGAGTCATGCAAGTGGATTCTTCCCCTCAGCTGAGGCCAAGTCCACATTACAAAATTAAGTCGACCTAACTTCCGTTGGCATACAGCCGCTGCAGTAACTACATCACTTGTGTGTGTCTACACTTTGCTCCTTGCGTCGGCGGCACGCGTCCACTCCAGGAACACTTGTATCGATAGTACTGTCAGTGTGAGGCATCGTGGGACAGCTCCTGAAGGCCTGTAACTGTCGACGTAAGCAACAGTGTCAACACTGACACAGCTTCGACCTAACTACATCAACCTCGACTCCACGCCGCTCGTGGAGATGGAGTTCTGACGCCGGCGTAGCAGGGCAGTTACCTCAGCGGGAGTGCAATTTAAGTGTTGACACTTCCATGGTTAGGTCGATGTAAGCCGCCTTGCCTCGACCTAACTCTGTAGCGTAGCCCAGACCTGAGTTTGCAGCTCAGAGCACATGGCAGGATGGGGATAAAAACCCTAAACAGAAGAAACTGATTATCTTGGTGCTGCTTGAACTCTGGGGGCCGAGCTTTCTAGGCATAAGCGAGAGATCCCGAGTGCTTAGGATGGGTTAGCACCTCAGGTCATATAGAGCTTGCTTATTAAACAAGCTTCTATTACCTTTTGAAACTTAAGACTGTAACTCATTTAACCTTGTAAATAACTCTCCTATTTCCTTTCCCTGTTTAATACATCTCTATGTAGTTTATTATAGGATTGGCTACAAGCCTTGTCTTTGGTGTGAGATCTAAGGGGCAATTGACCTGGGGTAAGAGACTGGTCCTTTGGGACGAGGAGTAACTCGAATATTGCTGTGATCCTTGGGGTAAGGCACCATCTAACCCAGTGGGTCTCAAACTTTTTTACTGGAGACCCCTTTCACATCGCAGGCCCCTGAGTGCGACCCCCCTCATAAATTAAACACCCTTTTTAATATATTTAACACCATTATAAATGCTGGAGGCGAAGCAGGATTTGGGGTGCAGGTTGACAGCTCGCGACCCCCCATGTAATAACCTCGTGACCCCCTGAGGGGTCCCGGCCTCCAGTTTGAGAACCCCTGCTCTATCCCAAAGGTATGCTAGATGGGAGTACCTAAGGGGACTGTCTGCGATTCCATGTTCAGGCTGTTACAGCACCTGAGGAGTCCACCCTTGATACTTGGTTGGTGAAATCTAGGGCTAGAACTCACCGCCAATGCGGGGTTTGTGTCTGGTTCTTCCAGTCTGCCCTGAGGCTGGGTCCCACGCTCCTGAATCACTGCAGGCAGCCTGAGCATCCCTGGGAGTCTTGTCCCTGTTGGCAGCACAGACCTACTTCTCAGCCTAGGCGCCTCGCTTCTAATCGACAGCAAGAGCTCATCGGGCCAGGGCAGACATGCGGCAATGATCCAGAGGCTGGAAGGGAAAGGGTTAACCCTACCCCTCTTTGCTAGAGGAAGATTTGCAGGTGCTTGCCATGAGTGCAGCTATCTGGAGGGTAAAAAGCTGGGATAAATTAACTGATTAATTAACTCCCCACTCTGAACCCCGCCCCCTCAATCCTTCCGCTATAAGAGGGATGCGCTGGGAGGAGAGAAACCTGGCAGTGACAGTCAGAATCCCTGGGCAGGGGGAGGGAACGGAGACCAGCTTACGCAGGGATTCTTCTTTCTTTTTATTCTTCTTGCTGCCTCTTCCCTCCTGGGCCTTGGCTGGAGCCAGCCCCACGCTGCAGACTTTGTGTAAGAGCAGCCGTGGCTGGGCTTTGATTTTGGCTGAGGGGAGCTGCATAAAAGGGAAAGGCATTCTTCCAATTGACTTCTCTGTTCCACAGTAAAACCACCACAAAGGCATTTCTAATCACCTTAACGAGGGCGGGCAGAGTCCTCTCTAACCCCGACCACCCTGCTACAGAGTGGGCGAGAGCAGCTGTCCTGGCTGCCAGGCCAGCACTCTGAAATCAGAACAGTAGGAGAGCTCTGCCCATCCAGCAGTCTCTCCGTTCCAGGCACTTCTAAGGTTAGGGCCTGCATTCCCGTTCCTCTAGTTCTGCTTTCATGTCACCGAGCCAGGCCCTGAAAGGAAACTCGCCACAGCATGGGTCGGACAAAGCAGGAGCTGGCTTGAATCTTGGCACTGATCTCTGATCATACCTCCAAGTTCGGAGGTTCCAACGTTTTGGTTTAGCCCGATATTTTAATTTTCATGCACTTCCAGATTGCATCAGGGTTTGGGGTCAGTATAAGAGAAACTGCTTTCAGTTTCTTCCCAGTCTGCCAGCCCCATAAATGATTAGGACCACTACCTACCATGTGATGGTGTCCAGAGCCTCCTAGAGGTTAACTGTCTTGTGCTAGTGAAGAAGAGCCAAGAAGTGAAATTGACCAAAGGAAGAAATGTACCAAGCTTCAGGAAGTGAAACCGCTCAGCCCAGTTTTGCTGCCTAAAGTGCAGAGACTGAGTAAACAAACGGCACCAGCAATGCAAAGCAAATTAACTTTTTCAAATTCCCCATATCTGTGTAAAACACGTGGCACTGTAAATCTTCAAATTATTAGGCAGACGTTAATGCTTAAATACTCACAGCACTCTCAGAAGCTCTAGGTTCTCCCTCTCCCCCCATTAGGTATTGTCATTGTGATTCTCAATGCAAAAACAAGCGAAAAGAAGGGGGGAAATATGAATTATTACAGTAAGGCACAGAATAAAACCAAATGGACTATTTTATTCACGATGGTGTTCCTTTAAGTACTGTCTACATGGGTTTAGTCTGTATTACACACTTTGTGTTGTCTGACACAAGGAGGGTAGCAATGTACATGCCAGACAGCAAAAGGCAACGATTAGCCACTGTGTGATGATGAGCAGTAAAGTCTTTCTTAGCTTCCCGTCCATGCCTGTACTATGTACAATGTTGCCAATTTTTGCAAGATTTGGTGTTTTCATTAGAGCCTTAGCTCGCAAAGTTATGTGATTATGCAAGACTCTCAGCTTGCATTTCAAAGGGAAAAGTAAATGTTTAGCCTTTCCGATTGGAGAGAAAAGCCCGAAGATAGCGCCAGAGTGCTCCCAATAGGCTCAAAAGCAGGGCCAGCTGAAAAACGTTTGGTGCAAAAGATGTTGCCATTGGAAAATGGGGTTTCATCAAAAGGATGCTATATGCATCCGAAGAAGTGGGTTGTAGCCCACGAAAGCTTATGCTCTAATAAATTTGTTAGTCTCTAAGGTGCCACAAGTACTCCTGTTCTTTTTGCGGATACAGACTAACACGGCTGCTACTCTGAAACCTATCAAAAGGTCTGTTTCACTTCCATTTTCCCAATCGGGAGAATCAAAATGAAAAAATTCATTTCATGTCACCCTTTTGAAACAAAAACGCTGTTTTTCATTTACAAATGCTGCTTCAAAGGAACAAATGTCCCTACGCCACGTCGCATCATTTCGGGTGGATTAGAAATGTCGGAAGCGTTCGTTTCCCATTTCAAAACTTTTGGGAATGTTTTGGCCATTGGCCTGTGACATTTTTTGGTGTTTCGACTTTCCATTCCGATTTAGAACGGAACCTAATTTTGAAAGGTTGAAATTTCCCAGGGGATGAAAATTCTGTTGCCTAGCCAGCTAGACTGAAAAGCCAGAAAGCAAATAAAAAGACCCCACAATTCAAAACCATTCTTGTGATTTGGGGGCACTTGGGCTTGCAGTAAGATAGGCACCTCTCCTGTGTTTGTCTGTGTTCTACCCTCAGTGGATCTGAGGCAGCTCAGAGCCCTTAGCGGTACATCTGCTGCACTGAAAAGAAAAACCCGCAGCTCCGAAACTCAGAGTCTAGGTCAGCTTACTCAGACTCGGGCTGTGAGGTTAAAAATAGCAGCGTAGATGTTCAGGCTGGAGCCTGGGCTCTGAAACCCAGTGAAGGGCCGATGATCTCAGAGCCCAGGCTCCAGCCAGAGCCCGTACATTTACACTGCTATGTTTAGCCCCACATCCCAAACCCTGCAAGCCTGAATCAATTGACCTGGGTCCTGAGACTCTGGGCTGAAGATTTTTCTTTGCCATATAGATGAACCCATAGTGTCCAGCCCTGCGTTTTGTATTACTCTCAAAATCCAGATGTGCCCACATTGCGTACTACGAAGTGTGACTGTTCTGGCTGAACGCACTGGAATGGTTAGTCACAGTGGTACTGACTGAACAGTGTCCTGGAGAGGGAAACGATTCCACACCACAAACCGCCAACTGGACAAACTATAGTAAAGAACAGAATGATCAGACACAAGGATGAACGTGATTTGTTGGGGAAGAGTCAACATGGTTTTTGTAAGGGGAAATCATGCCTCACCAATCTACTAGAATTCTTTGCGAGGGTCAACAAGCATGTGGCCAAGGGGGATCCAGTGGATACAGTGCATTTAGATTTTCAGAAAGCCTTTGACAAGGTCCCTCACCAAAGGCTCTTAAGCAAAGTCAGCTGCCATGGGATAAGAGGGAAGGTCCTCTCATGGATTGGTGACTGGTTAAAAGATTGGAAACAAAGGGGAGGAATAAATGGTCAGTTTTCAGAATGGAGAGAGGTAAATAGTGGTGTCCTCCAGGAACCTGTACCGGGACCAGTCCTATTCAACATATTAATAAATGACCTGGAAAAAAGGGTAAACAGTGAGGTGGCAAAATTTGCAGATGATATAAAACTACTCAAAATAGTTACGTCCAAAGCAGACTGTGAAGAGTTACAATAGGATCTCACAAAACTGTGCGATTGGGCAAAAAAACGGCAGATGAAATTCTCTGTTGATAAATGCAAAGTAATGCACATTGGAAAACATAATCCCAACTGTACATATAAAATGATGGGGTCTAAATTAGCTGTTACCACTCAAGAAAGAGATCTTGGAGTCATTGTGGAGAGTTCTCTGAAAACATCCTCTCAATGTGCAGCAGCAGTCAAAAAAGTGAACAGAATGTTGGGAATCATTAAGAAAGGGATAGATAATAAGACAGAAAATATCAGATTGCCTCTATATAAATCCATGGTATGCCCACATCTTGAATACTGTGTGCAGGTGTGGTTGCCCCATCTCAAAAAAGATATATTGGAATTGGAAAAGGTTCAGAAAAGGGCAACAAAAACGATTAGGGGAATGGAACGGCTTCCGTATGAGGAGAGATTAATAAGACTGGGACTTTTCAGCTTGGAAAAGAGACGACTAAGGGGGGATAGGATAGAGGTCTATAAAATCATGACTGGTGTGGAGAAAGTAAATAAGAAAGTGTTATTTACTCCTTCTCATAACACAAGAACTAGGGGTCACCAAATTAAATTAATAGGCAGCAGGTTTAAAACAAACAAAAGGAAGTATTTCTTCACACAACCCACAGTCAACCTGTGGAACTCCTTGCCAGAGGATGTTGTGAAGTCCAAGACACTAACAGGATTAAAAAAAGACCTAGATAAATTCATGGAGGATAGGTCCATCAATGGCTATTAGCCAGGATGGGCAGGAATGATGTCCCTCCCTGCCACAGAGTCCCCGTGTGACCTTGAGCAAATCACTTTCTATGGCTGGATCGGAGCTATGCCTGTACAGCCTCTTCTCCCCACAGACCAAGAAGACCCACCACCTCCTGCGTACTCCAGACTGGAGCGCGTTTGGAGCGTGGAGCCACCGTGATCAGCCGTGCAGGCGAGATCTCCACGCTGATCAAACAGGAAATGGAAATTCAAAAGTTCCCGGTCCTTTAACAAGGGAGGGGCTGTTTTCTGTGTACCTGGCAGCAGAGCAGTCACCACAGAGCATTGTGGGACACCTCCTGGAGGCCAGTTAGATTGACGTCAGCAATGCAGTATCTAGCTGCCTCTACGTTGACCTAACAACATCCATTAATGTAATTACATCGACGTAACGGGTGTGTTACGTTGGTGGAGGGCGCCTGGCAGTGTAGACACGTACATTATTAGGTTGATGAAAGGCAGCTTACGTTGGCCTAACTGTGTAGTGTAGACCACACCTCAGTTCCCCATCTGGTCAAGGGGGATGAATGCCCCTTCCCGACCTCGCGAAGGTGTGGTGAGGCTAACCCCAACAATGCTCGCCGGGGCTGTAGTGAGATGCGAGGGTGTAGAAATAGCCAGCCAGAGAGTAAAGGGCTTGGGGACCCTTCAACAGAAAGGAGGTTTCACCGGGATCACAAAACCCCTTCCAGCTGGAGCGGGGCTGTGGGCTAACCCAGGCTGTGGGTGCAACACTCAATGTGTGTGGCTCTCCGGGGAGACCTGGGGTTGAGGCAGGGATCTGGGTTAGCTGGAGGGGGCCGGCAGGGCCCATGTGAGGAGGGCAGGCGGTGCTCTTGGAGCGGAGGAGGTAGCAGGCGGAGGGCTAATGGGGAAAGGAAGCTGCCAGCTCAGCCTCCCGGTGCAGAGTGCTGACACTTCTTTTTGTTCAGCAGACAGCAAGCACCTGGTGTGCCAGGCGCACAATATTGTTGCTGCAGCTTGGTCCCCCGGCCCCTCCTTCCCTTCAGCCTGCCCCCCCCCCGATCCCCCTTCCCCAGCACACACACACACACACATCCCCGCAGGTTTAAATAAATGCAAACATATGCTGCCATTAATGGGAAAATCTCTTCTGCAAGCATGAGTCTCTCTTTATTCATGGCTTCCCCCTCGCTCCTCAGAGACAAGGAAGGTCAAGTGGGGACCATTACAGCCTGTTTATTTAAACCCCCTCCTGCTCAGATCTGGAAGGGGAGGGGGAATGAATTAGGCTGATCATCGATAGGTTGAAACGGGGCAACAGCCAGGACAGACCTTCTGGGAAATCTTCTCCTAGCAAGAGCTGCATTAAGCCAGCATCAAAGAGTATGAGGCACATTCATTCTCCTGGCCAACACTTCCATCAGCTTAGCAGCTCTTTCATTTATGCTCGTGCCCTGACAGACAAAGGCGGGGGCGTGGTGCCCAGACAATATGGTAATGGGCACCCATCTAAGAACCTGGATGTAGACCCGGGCAGGAAACTTCTGAGATTTCCACATTTTTCCCATCCCAAAATGGGACAAAAAGTCAAAATCATTTCACAGGCTGAAAAATCTGGAGAGAAAAGAACCAGTTCAAGTCAGTTGAAATACTTTGTTTTGCTTGTTTCAAACTGTGTTTGGTTTTGACCTTTACAATTTTTTTTAATATAAAAAGCTTAAATTTCAAAACAACAACCCGTCGGTTTGAGCTGGAAAACAGGAAATTTTCATTTTGCAAACGTCAAAGTGAAACTTTTTGACAATTTTGAAACTTGAAAAAAAAATTGAATTGAAAAATTCATCTAAGCGAACTGGCTTTGAAATCTGCACCGCACCATTTGACTAGACTACAGGGTTGGCATAGAGCCTTCTACCTGAGGATCTCAATGGGCTTTACATTAATTAATTAATGACTCTTGGGAGTCATCATGGGCCATTTTGGATATGTTCAAGGGTCAGGGGGTCACGGTCATACCCCTGCACTGCTGATGGTCCCTGGTCACCTTCAGAAGGTTAAGGGATGTGTAGATATACCATAACAGCTGTACCATTGAGGGACCCCATTGGACTTAGTTACTATCATTTCCTGGGAATTTGATGGCTCTTGACCTGAGAACTCTGGAGTTAAACGCTGGCAACACGCTAACCAAAGAACCTTCAAGATCACCTAAAATATTTACTGTAAAGAGTAAAATCCTGAGTCCCGCAGATCCTCAGTTGGCCTCAGTCAGCTTAGCTCCACTGGCTTGCCTAGAACTACCCCGATTCTCAGGCTCTGGTCCAGGGTTTGCGATGTCAGCGCAGGAAATCCTGGCTTTATAATAGTCATAAATAAGGCTAAGATCTAGTCATGGGTATTTTTAGTAAAAGTCATGGACAGTTCATGGGCAATAAACAAAAATTCACGGCCCCATGACCTGTCCATGTACCCCTGATTATATACTATATACCCCTGACTAAATCTTGGGTGCTCTGAGGGCCCTGGGGGCACAGCCGCTGCTCTGGAGGGGGGGATCTGGAACGCCCATGGGTGCTGGGTGCTCCGGGGCACCTGCTGGTACTGGGGGGGTGCCCTCCGGGGTGCCCGCTGGTGCTCCGGGGGGGGAAGCTCCTGGGTGCTCACTGGTGCTTGGGGTGGGACGGTGGCCTGGGACCCCTGACAGCTGCTGCTGGTGGGGGTGTGGCTCGGCACTGCCGCTGCTGCTGGGGGAGAGTGGTCCGGTTGGCCCTGGGGCCGCCCGAGCTGCTCAAGCGGCCCTGGGGTCATTCACACCTGCCGGCTGCAGAAGTCCCAGAGGTCCCGGAAAGTCACGGAATCCATGACTTGCATGACCTCTGTGACAGACTCGCAGCCTTAGTCATAAGAACAGAGTGAACAGAACAGGGCAATTTATCCAGTAAGCCAACCTGTGATGTCATCCCGTCCCAGCTTCTGGCAGTCAGAGGCTTGGGGACACCAGAGCATGGGGTTGTGCCCCTGACCATATTGGCTAAGAGCCATTGATGGCCCTATCCTCCATGAACTTATCTCATTCTTTTTTGAACCCACTTATACTTTTGGTCTTCACAACATCCTCTTGCAAGGAGTTCCACAGGTTGACTGGGCATTGTGTGCAGAAATATTTCCTTATGTTTGTTTTAAACCTGCTGCCTATTCATTTCATTGGGTGACCCCTGGTTCTTGTGTTACATGAATGGGTAAATAACACTTCCCTATTCACTTTCTCGGCACCATTCATGATTTTACAGACCGCTACCATATTCCCCTTGTGGCAAACCCAGGACAAACAGCTACAAGGGGGGGGGGGTAGTAATCAGTCCCAGGGGGTTAAAAAGGCCTCTCCCAAGCCACTGAGGAGAGAGAACCAGGGGAAATAAGGTTCAGCTGGACAAGGGGTTACCAGGGAACTAATTAGGTTCAGCTGGCTCCAACTGCTTGGGACCTTTTTAAACCCTCCCCGGCTTGGGGGGGGGGGAGAGGGAGAGAACGAGAACCAGGGAAGCTGCCAGTAAGCTAGGAGCAGCAAGGCTCTGAACCCTTCCTGCAAGGAAGGCTGCACTCTGTCCCCAGAAGGAAAGCTAACCAAGCACAAGGGGCTGACTGAGAAAAGGAATAGCCAAACCCGTCTTGCCCAAGCCTGTGTCTCCAAGGCTAAAAAGGACTGAGCCTGCTGAGGAAAAGAAGATACTTTGCCACACCCTTTAGTTATCTCATTTCCAAGAGGAAAAGTCCCAGTCTTTTTAATCTCTCCTCCTAGGGAAGCTGTTCCATCCCCCTCATCATTTTTGTTGCCCTTTTCTGAACCTTTTCCAATTCCAATATATCTTTTTTGAGATGAGGCCACCAGAACTGCAGGCAGTATTCAAGGTGTGGGCGTACCATGGATTTCTATAGGGGCATTATGACTTTCACTGTCTTACAATCTAGTCCTTTCCTAATGGTTCCTAACATTCTGTTAAGCTTTTTTAGTCACTGGTTTGTATCACACCGTAACCAGTGCTATGCGTGGCACTGGAGGAAAATGATACCCAGAATACGCGTGAAAACTAGGAGGCAGAGAGGAAGTGGTTTGTTGTGGTTTGACTATGTTTTATAAACTTCTTTTACTATTCTGTTCTATGTAGGTATTTACACTGCGCCCATCACTGGATTACCTGATTGCCCTCCAACAGTGCACTAAGCAACATGACTACACATCTGCTGCATGTGGTTTGTTCTCTCGTCCTCTCCCCAGGAGGAGAAGCGTGTCATGGAAAGTCTTGGTTTGGTAGGTGTTTGGGGGCCGGCTGTAGTAAATAAATGTACCTGTGGCTCTGCTGGTGAGAAACCTTCTAATTTCCAGCCTGAATTGGTTCATGACCAGTTTATTCCCATTTGTTCTTGTGCCACCATTGTCCTGTAGCTTAAATAGCTCTTCCTCCTCCCTGCTATTTACCCCCCTAATGTATTTACAGAGTGCAAGCAGATCTCTTCTTTTTGCTAAGCTAAACAAGCCATCTCCTCTCATGAGACAGGCCCTCCATTCCCCTGACCGTCCTATTTACTCTTCTCTGCACCTCTTCCAGTTTGAATAATCTTTCCTGAACGTGGGTGACCAGAACTGTACCCAGTATTCCCAAGGAGGCCTTACCAGTGCCTAATACAATGACATTAATATGTCTCTCTCCACTAGAAATATCTCGCCTGATACATCCTAGGATTGCATTTGCCTTTTTCCTGGCCCCATCCCATTGGTAGCTCATAGTCAACCTGCGATCGACCCACACCCCCAGGTCTCTCACCTCCTCTGTCACTTCCAACTGATGCACCCCAGCTTGTAATGAAATGGGATGTCTGGCCCAGACCCCCTAGCACGGGGGCTGATAAGTTGAGCTGCCCCTAGAAATGATAAAGAAACAGCTAAATGTTGGGGGAAAAGTTAAAATATAAAACCAGAGCGAGGTGTTTAACAATATGGGTAAAGAGACCTGTAAAGGGAAACCCATACGTTTGCGTAACTCTAAATGGTGCCTAAAATGCCTCATCATGTGTTAAGTGCAAAGGAGATCCTGACCCAAACCCCTATCACTTCGTCCAGGCCCTCCTCACTTAAGGAGGGAAACCAACCGGATTTAGCGTATGGCTTGGAACTGCTGACCCAGTGCCGGAAAGCCCCAGTTACCTGCAAGTGCAGATGCTTGGGGGACCCAGCATGCCAGAAGTGCAGGTACTGAAACCTGATGCTTCAGGGGGGAAACAACCACAGTGCACCTGGCCAGTGGGACAATGCTGCATTCAGGGCAAAATCATGTCCTTCCTGACCTCTGCAGTGAGCAGTTTATGGACTGAAGCATGGGGATTGACCGACCTTACCTCAGCCTGCAGAAATAAATGGGTTATAAAATTATTCAGCCCTTTGAAACAAAAAACAAAAAGCCAACAAGCCAGAAACAGTATTTAACTCTGCAACCATCTATGCCAGTAAAACACACCTCTTGCTCTGAGCCAGCAGCTGGGGGCATGCAAGTACCAGCGATGTGTATCTTCCATGGAGAGTTCACTTCATGGCCTCAGGGACTGGCTGGCTAGGGAGTGATGAAGAGAACCGGCTCATCAGCAACCGTTTCAGGGGGCGCGTTGTCTCGAGGGCACAGAAAATACTGAAACAAATCCATGGCAACCTATGGGGTCGTTGTGCTGCACAGTACAGCTGCTCGGCCCCTCCTGGCAACCACAGGGATGGAATTCTGATGCTCCTGCTCCTAAAACAGAGGTCCCCTAGCACTGGAGTTAAAGGAGAATCTCCATTAGCAGTATAGGGTCTCTGGCACACACTGTTTCAGTCCAGTAGAGGGATCCACTCGCTAGTTCATTGCGCACACAGTAATAACTAGAGACATGCCTGAATCCAAAACCTGAGTCCAGACACCTCCAGAGCTTGAATTTGATCCCTGTGAAATTGCTGCCAATCTGGCTCACCTTTGCTATTAGCAGGTCTGTTCTTTGGTCACCTCTGATGAGCTACGGGCGTTCCCTGTTGGGGCACCAGGACGTCCAGGCCTTTGTCAGTTCTGTCCTCTCCGGAGTCTTCATTTCAGAGGCCTCCACAGTATTTAGCCGTATAGCCTGGAGTGGAGAATGGGACTGTGATTTTAAACCAGGTCCATGTCGCAAGCTTTCCTGGAATAAACCAAAGGAAACATGGATGGATGAAACGGGAACCACCACCTTGTCCATCAGGGCTCTGGCGTTTGGGCACGAGTTGAAGATACCAATTACTATTGAGTTTGCTAAACGCTGAGCTCTAAGCAAAGACCTTTTGCCCAACAACAACTTGATCAAACAGTAAATTCTGCAGCTCCTGCCCGTGTGCAAGAACTCGCATCTATGCACACACACAGTTCTGCCACAGCCCCTCAATCCAGACCTGGACCGCCGCCTGTATATTAGTCCTGAGTTGCCCACACCGTTCTGCCCAGCAAAAATCCTTGCTATGCAATTCTGGATCCATACACTCTCTGTAGCATAATCCTGACCCATGCTGGGCCTACCATCTAGCTCATTCCCTATATAAACCTAAGAACACTGTTGACAATCTTGTGATTAAGGCACTGGACAAGAACTCAGGAGCTCTGGTTTCAAATCTTGTCTCTGGAACAGACTCCCTGGGTCACCTTGGGCAAGTCACTTGATCACTCTGTGCCTCAGTTTCCCATATGTAAAATGGAGACAATAATCTCTCCTTTCTCCACAATTTATCTGTTCCATACGGTTAGAGCGAAAGCTCTCCAAGATAGGCACTATCTCTGCCCGTGCATCTGTACAGCAGTTAGCATGGGAAGGCTCCAGTCATGATTGTGCTTTCTTGTTGCTGCTCCACCACACATTATTATTATAGATCATTTCAGTGCGCGGAAAATGTCTTTCTTTCCTTTCAACATGTCACTTTTCTCACTGCATTTTTCTTTTTTAGTGCCACACTGGGTGAAATGTTATTGGCTTAACTCAGCAACCCTTTTCTGCTCAGCTAAAATGCACGAGTACATGTACTTTTCTCTTCTCTCTTTTTTTTTTGCGATGTTCCAGAACAAACACAAAGTCAGCTTTCCCCAGCATCTGGGCTTCCCTAATATTTATCTGTGGAAGCCGAACGCCGCTCTGATTTGTGAAATCAATCACACTTAACTGAAGGGTGATTGTTTTCACATGTGACTTGGCCACATTCCTTTCATCTTTATCACATTCCCTTTTTCTCTGGGTTTTGCGTGTCAAGATACAGCAGAGCGAGGGGGAAAAGGTCATTGACTTTTAACCTGGGTATAATTGGAAAACAGAAGGTCAATGTCTTCTTTCTTTTCTTGGTTAGATCGGTTTGCATGTCGTGCAGCTATCGATCTGGGCGTACACACAGTCCACGCGCACACCCTCCCCCCCTGTACTTATGACACATACACACATAGCCACGTAAATCCGTTCACCCACACACAAACCCACACCCATGTTGACATATGTTAGGTTTAGTTATTTTATTCCAGCTGTTTGGGAACACGGCCCTTCATGCCTGTCTCCCACAGTCCATGGTAGCTCTAAGGCCCAGATCTCACCCACCCCACACCCACCCTCCTCCTTTTGTGCGGAGTTAGGCGTGCTCAGAGCGTGCGTACCAGATCAGGCAAGGAAACACCTATCTTCACCTGGTGTGAGGATCACACAGGAGTTTAGGCCTGAGATAGGGTCCCAGTACCGGCCTGAGGCAGAAACGTAGGTAACTAGGGGAAATTTAGGCACCGCATAAATGTAGGTGCTTGAAGGATTACGTAGCAACGGAGTGGGGGTTTGTGGATCACAGTAATGCTCAATCGGGACTTGGGTGCCTATTCTGGGGTCTTGGCTCCAGATCTCCTTGTGGATCCAAGACTAGGTGCTTCAGATACGAGCCAAAGGCGCGTCTGCCACCTGCCTTGGAAAGAATGAGAGCAAATAGGGACGGGGTGCCAGGACATATGCTCTGTTATCTCCACAGGGCAGGGGACCCACCAGTGTCATGCACTGTTGGTGCTATTTATGACTGAGGTCTCAGGCTTTCTGGGGGAGGCAGCGTGATCTAGGACATAGGCTACTGGACTGGGAGTCAGGGGATCTGGGCTCTTCTGTGTGGCCTTTCCCACCATGTGCCTCTGTTTCCCCTCCCACCCGGTGTCTGCCTCTCTATTCAGACTGTGAGCTGTTCAGGGCAGGCACTGTCTCCCACTGGGTCTACGAGGCACTGGGCGCAATGGGACCCAGATCTCATATGAGGGCCTCTCAGCCCTGCCACAAGGCAGATAATATTTTAGAATCTTCACTTCCTATGGGTCATTCGAGAAAGGAAGGTCTTGAGAGCGTTGCCTGGAGAGCCGGGAGGGTCTCTGCTCCCCCTGGGATCCTGCCCATGGATCCAGGAGGATCTCGGTTCCCACTGGGATCTGGCCCGGAGCACCCCGAGGTTGTCCATTCCTACTAGGATCTGGCCCATGGAGCTGGGAGGATCTCTGCTCCCACTGGGATCCAGCCCATGAACTGGGAGGATCCACTGGTTCCTAGTGAGAATACAGATTTCCTTTCGTCACTTCCTATGCACCTCATCCCGTCCCCCTGCGAGATCTTCAGTTGCACCATGCCCATTAGATGCCAGCGTTTCCTCTTCTGCTCCTTTTCCATTTTCTTTTCCCTCTGTGTCTGGGGAACATGCCGGTGAGATTAGGCCGAGCTGCTAACCCCTTACCAGCAGAATATCGATCGGCCATATGCTCAGGAGCCCTGGACCAGCCCCGTGTCCAGCGTCGTGTTTGTACATTTGAAAAAATGAAACAACATTAACAGACAAGCCACTAAAATGTGGCTGCCCTAAAGACACCCCCAGGGCGCAGTTCAGCTGCCCCTCCCCAGGGCACCGGGGCGTCGAGATCAAACCTTCTGATGGTGTTGCTGGTCCCTCCCCCCCCGCACACATACACTACCTCCCCCTGCCACGACGCTTATCGCCAGTGTTTTGGCAGAGCTGCCCTTGTCATATAAATCCAAACATAATTCTCTCTTTCCTGTTAAGCTCGAGAATATAAACGTGTACGGCTGTTACTGGGAGCCAAGCTGTGGGACTGCTCTAAATTCTCTTCTTATTGAGTCTGGGCTGAAAATCATTCAATTCTGCTGAGGACACACATCTCCGCTTGCGCACCCAGGGAGGGAGAGAGGACGCGGTGTGTATAAATATCTCCAGCTCTCCAGATATTCGGCAGATTTATTCCGCTGCCAAGCCTGCAGAAAATTGACTTGTTTCATGGAGGCAGGCTATTGACACATTACCGCAAGGAGGGTTAGGAGAGAAAGCCGTGCGACTGGCGCCCCTCTATTATACGATAATGTAATCAGCAGTGTGGGAAATGACTGTGGGTAAAATGGCACCACTGACATTTATATTAGAGGATATTGATGGCAGGAGCTGTGACCGCATCTATCCTACCTCCCGTTTGCGAGGATTGACACAGAAGGCTCTTGTTGGCTGGATTGCCTCTCTCGCTCCCCTTCTTCTTAGCTCGGTCGCTTGCTGCTGTCACAGCAGATAGATAATTGAAAAATGGATCTCACCTTCCCAGCAAACAGGAGTGGTTCAGACAATTACTGCAGAGGTTATCTACTCAATCTCGGGGCCTCGTCTCCGAGAGAGATTCAGAGGAAATTGGATTTTACATGGATGTTTTATTCTGGAAGGGTTTTAGTATAAATACAGGCAAAGAGACGCAGACTAGATGCTAGGAGGCTGTGACACACACACACACACACACACACACGAGGGTAGAGCTAGGCAGTCTGTATGTAATACACACACACACACACTGGGTTAGAGCTAGCAGTCTGTATGTAATACACACACACACACACACACACA
>NW_020664446.1:2861683-2911383 GCF_002925995.2 Terrapene triunguis | reverse complement strand
TACACACACACACACAGAGGGTAGAGCTAGCAGTCTGTATGTAATACCATTCTGCAGTCCTCTGGGGGTTTTCTGGTCAGGTTTTTTTCTAAATCAGGGGCTAAAAGAAGTTAACCTGCTCCGAGCCGCACAACTCAGTCCTGCCCCCGGAATCTGAAAAGAAAAGGAACCATTCCACGAGGAAATAAAGGCAAGCGGATGGTAAAGAGCTCTGAAGATGACTGGGATGCTGGTGGAGAAGGGAAGTAGTGTAGGCAGAGCTTCATGGGGCCTGCCACCTAGGGTGACCAGATGCCCCGATATTATTGGGACCGTCCCGATATTAGGGGCTTTATCTTATATATGCAACGATGCCCCACCCACCAAAAAAAGTGTCCTGCTTTTTCACACTTGCCATTTGGTCACCCTATTGCCAGCTGTCTGCTAAGGGTGAAGTGGAACCTCTGTGCAAAGCTCTGTGCAAATTCCATGCACCACTTACGTTTTCACAAGGCCTGTTCACCCTTTCACAAGGCCGGAGGGCTGAAGCGGGATTTAAAGGGGGAACAGACCCTCGGGCTGCTCTCTGCCTGGGGTGTGCGAATTATACTCAAGATCCTTTAGGAGCTGCTATAATGCCAAGGGGCTGGGGAGGTTGGAAGGGATTGGATTTGCAGTGTCTGTAGCGGATGAGGGAAGCACAGCCCCCTGGCATTTTAACCGACGCCTGCCTGGTATCTTCGCTGCAAAATTGCTTTGACGCTAGGTCAGGCAACGGGGGGCGGAGGAATCAGTTCGTAGGCATCTGTTTGATGACCCTGCGTGCAATGAGCTGGCAGTTCTCAGCTTGATTCCTAATGGGTGTTTCAAACACACACGCAAAGTCACAACTGGCTCCTTCTTGAGAGCGTCAAGACGGAGCGCAAGGATTCGGTGAGCTATGGCACGTTAGTTCTGCGGACTCCCTGCTGTGATTAGTTGTAGTAGACGTAGTAGTAGTTATCTGTACTGTGATAGCCCCAGTCTTGGATCCAGGACCCTGTTGTGCCAGGTGCAGTACACACACAGAGCAAAAAGACAGTTTGTGTAATAGCGTGTATATACCCAGATCAGGGCTCCATTGTGCTCGGAGCTGTACGTAGACCTTGTGAGAGAAAATCCTCAAGAGTTTACAATTGGAATAGACAAGATGGGACAAAGGAATAATTATTTACCTCAATTCACAGAAGGGAAACTGAGGCACGGAGCAGTTAGGTGGCTTGTTCAAGGTCACCCAGGGAGTCTGTCGCAGAGCTGGGGCTTCCTGAGGGCTAATCTAGCACCTTAGCCACCAGCCCATCCTTCTGCCAGGTGTGCATGAAGAATACGGCATTACGGTGGGGACCATGCGTGTGTGTGTGTGTGTGTGTGTGTGCATGTGTGTGTGGAGGGGAGGTAACTTGCTTTTGCTGCTGCCCATGCTGTCTCTGCTCTGCAGATAAATAAAAGACATCACTCTCCAGCGCTGTCAATCTGGCCCCTTTCGCCAGCACTAAATCCACTTTTAAAAGACATTTTTAAGAGAAAAGGTTGAAAAGGGATCAGTCTGTTGGCTTGGCAGCCTGGCTGGCTGGAAGACAGGCTTGTCTGGAAGGTGTCTGGGGTTAAGCAGCCCGCGGTGGCATGTGTTTCCTGGACACAGATTCAAGCAGCAAAGACTCCCTTGGCTTTTGTTTTTAGTCCTTTAATGGCAGCTTAAGGAGGGCACAGCGGGCACACAAAGTCAGGGACCGAGTTCTGACGTTGTTTTGAAGATGCAACTCCTCCCTGGAGCCTTCTCTGGAGCAGGGCGTGAGTCAGAAATGAGAAAGGACCTCAAAAGGGCCCATCAGAAGTTGATGATCTTATTTTAAAATACAGAGATGAAACACCCTGCTGTGGTTCCTCTGGGGTGCAGCTCAGACAGGGATGGGTTTGGTGTTCCAGGCTTCAGCGTGCTGATCATCCAATCTGACTCCAGATGAAGACGGGACAACCTCCTCAGTGCGGGAAGAGGTGGGGCAGTGTCAAATGTTTTAATACCACAGCCCACCTCTTAATAGATGGATGGTACAATGGACACACCTCCCCTCCCATTGGCTATCACCCAGCACCGCCTCTCCTCCTGGTACCCACCTCCCACCCCACCTCCCATCCCATTGGCTGTCACCCAGCCCCGCCCCTCCTCTTGGTACCCACCGCCAACCCCAGCTCCCCTCCCATTGGCTGTCCGCCAGCCCCGCCTCTCCTCTTGGTACCCACCGCCAACCCCATCTCCACTCCCATTGGCTGTCACCCAGCCCCGCCTCTCCTCTCATCTCCCATTGCCTGGCCCCTAAATCCTCCCCCATTTGCTGTCACCCTCCTATTCTCCATTGAACAATATCCTGGCAGTAGCACATTGTTACCAGAGTTTCCCGTTACTTTGGGGTATGCCCCTTTATTAGGGTTACTCTTCTGGGCGGTGGGGGGTCCTGTAAGTCTATCAATGTACTGCTTGTGTCACGTGTGTTTTCATATGGAGCTCTACTTCTCCCTTCTGCAAGTCCCCTCCCAATGGAGCTCTCCTGAGTGGACTGGTTCAATCAACACTCTCAAGCTGACCCCTTATATGTCCCTGTATTCAGTGGACTGGGTCGAGCAGGATTTCCAAGCTGCCGCCCTTATATGCCACAGGTACCGCACCGGAATAGAGTAAGCCTGAGCAGGCTGGGTCGAACAGCACTTCCAGGCAGCCACCCTTATATGCCCCTGGACCCAGTAGTCTGGGTCGAGCAGCACTTCCAAGCTGTCACCCTCATATGTCATAGCTTCAGCACATCCCTATCCCCACTTTCACCCTACAATGGTTCTGGTAGTAACCCACTTGATGAGCAAACCCCACTGTATTTTTGGGTGCTACAGGGATCTTTAGCTTAGGCAAGAGGAGCGTTGCTGCAGAGTAAATGGGGAAGCTAAAAACACAAAAGAATAAAGTTCAGAGAAAGAGAGAGAGAGAAACAACCAGCTTAACCCTAAAAGTTATTTATTGAATAACAGTGATAACCACACAAGGAGAGCCTAAACCAACATAACAGTTACATTATTAAAGATTACAGAAAGTCAGATATAGAAAACCATACCTGATCAAACAAGTCAGGTTAAAAAGTTATATGAGAGAGATTGCTCAGTGGTTTGAGCATTGGCCTGCTAAACCCAGGGTTGTGAGTTCAATCCTTGAGGGGGCCATTTAGGGATCTGAAGCAAAAATCTGTCAGGGACGGTACTTGGTCCTGCTGCGAAGGTAGGGGACTGGACTCGATGACCTTTCAAGGTCCCTTCCAGTTCTATGAGATAGGTATATCTCCATAAAAGAGCTGGGGTCTCACCACTCCATGAAGCTTGAAGTGGTCGGGGTTCCCAGGTGATGGTGGTAGCTCAGGGTCCTGAGGGCAGGAGACAGGCAGAGCCCCCAGCACGATCAGTCAGGAGAAGATGAAGTCCCAATGGAACTGATGCAGAGTTTGGATCCAGGCATCAGACACTTACTTGAGCATGAGTAGGGATTTTTGTAGGGAAACAATGGTTCAAGGGAGAACACTAGATTTGTTTATGGGTAAACTGATGACTCAAGGGTTTTGTTCAGGCTAGACAATGGGAGCTGATCATTCCTGGCTATGGGTGGTGTTCCTTCAAGGGAGCTCACAATGCAATTAGGCAGCTTCACTATTTTGGATATCAATCAAGGATTTTTACTAGAATTGGTCTGATAACTGCTGAGCTGGGTGTTTGCAGGCGTGGGTTCATTCACATCTGGAGCAGAGATCCCCCATGATGCAGTGATTCCCAGAGTTCCGTGCGGTTCTTGCCTTGGAATCTCTGGTCTCCATTCTGTATGGTAATGGAGAAGCCTCCTTGTCCCATCTTCGATGCAAATGAGGCTAGGGGAGTTGCCTTAATTTTGTCACCCTTGTCCAGAGGGGTTTAGGGGTGTCTCCCACGGCCTTTTCATTGCTTGCTGTAAGTCTTTCTTCTGATCGGTTTTGGTTCTAGCAGAGGCTGGGGGTGGGGAGGGGGGGTGTCCTTCATGAGTCAGACAGGCTGGATCCCAAGAACAAGAGCTGACTGGTATCAGCGTGTGGGAAAGGATCCTCAGTAGAGTAATTAATGGGGTTTGATGAGTATTGTGTCCTCTCAGGAAGAGGCGAGTGCTGCTCTTGCCTTTGTTCTCCATCTCATCACCCCCACTGATCTGTGATGGCCTGTGAACTGGCTTCCTTCTCTTCAGTATCCCTGGAGGTGCGCCCAGCCACTGGGCTCTCTCCTCCCCTTTCTCCCTGGGTCATACTGGCCAGCTGGCCCCTGCCCTTCTCCGTGCTTCTGTGGACATGCCTCTCCCATAGTGAGCAGCTCCAACCTCACAGGTGACTCTTGGCTAGTCCCTGAGGACAGCTCCTGTTTCCTCTCTGCCTTCACTTATGTAGCTATGACCCCTGCTAGAAGCACTAGGAAAGCTCGTCTTACAAGCCAAATAGACTTGGACCGGCTTAGAATGTGGATGGGGGACGGTCAGGGAAACCCAGCATCTTGCAGGTGATTCACCAGGGGCACTCTTCCCCCGTTTAGTGGGCACCGGGCCCGGTGCCAGCTGGAGTTGTGTTGTGGGGCTGTAAAGACCCAACTCTTTGCAGGAATTGAAGACACATTTCACAGCAGCAGGGAGATGGGCCCCAGATTCCTGGCTGAGAGGGGTGACGGCAGTTTGTTTGTCCCACCTGTGCGCTTTCACTTGTATTTCCACTGAACCCTAGAAAGAGAAGCTTTGCACATCAGGTTGCGAGAAATTTCCCATTTTTCCACCTGGAACATTGAGCTTCACACACGAAGGAAAAATACTGATTTTTAAACTGGAAAACGTCGGGATTCCTATTTATCACCCTGCCCCCGCCCCGACGCACATCATCTCAGCTGTATTTTTTGCATGAGATTGGGCCATTTTCACAAAAGCAAAAGCAAATGAACCAACTTCACTGTGTTGCTAGGGTGCTGTCCACGCTCACCATGAGACGCCTCCCACTCCAGAGAGCTGCCGCTGGAAAGAGACAGAGAGAGGAAGTAAATCCCCCAAGGAATAAAACCCAGGGCTGCTGACTCTTAGCCCAGTGCCCTATCCTCTAGATGATGGGGTGTGTGTGTGTGTGTGTGTGTGAGAGAGAGAGAGAGAGAGAGAGAGAGAGAATGACTACCAACACATGAGACACGTATTTATCTCTCGCTCACCCTTATCCCAGATGGGAGGCTACATTCTGCCCTTGCTGTCGCTTCTGGGTCAATTACAAGGCAAGCCCAATTCGGAGCCTTTTACAATCGCCTCGGCTGGGAGCTGAAGGGGCTGTGATCTGAAGCCAAACCTCTGAGCTTTTAGCTGCTTCCCCTTCGCTGGCTCCCAGCTCTCTGCCAGGTGCTGAGGTTTCACTGTCCCTCATTAGCTTTTTCGCACTCTCCTCTACCTGTCCCCTAACGTCAGCGCTGGAGGCTCTCGGATCTCTCTCGCTGATCAAATCATCCCTGACACGCACAGCAGCAGCCTCTTCCTCGCTGAGAAACTGGCTCAGGGCCCGAGCTGCGCTTCATTCTTCTTCCCCGGGCAGGGGGGTGTGTGACTGGGCTGCAGGAACGAGGACGTGCCGCCCCTAACCCTAGGCTGTCCCCTCCTTTCGCTGCGGCTAACGTCCCCTGGAACCTACAATACACCAAAGGCCCTTTGCATGCCGTAGTGCTTATGCCTGCAAGCAAATGTGCCATGATGCTCAGCTTGAGGCTGGCTCATCTACCCCCTTGCTAAGGTCTGGAGGTCGGGGCTTGGATGGTTTAAGGGGCTTGTAATGAGATTCATAGATTCGCAGGCCAGAAGGGACCATTGTGAGCATCTAGTCTGACATCCCGTCTAGCACAGGCCAGAGACCTGCCCCCAAATAATTCCTAGAGCAGAGCTTGTAGAAAAAACATCCAATCTTGATTTTAAAATTGCCAGCGATGGAGAATCCACCACGACCCTGGATACATTGTTCCAATGGTTAGTTACTCTCACTGTTAAATATTTACCTCTTATTTCCAGTCTGAATTTGTCAAGCTTCAACTTCCAGCCATTGGATCGTGTTAGACTTTCCTCTGCTGGACCGAAGAGCCCAGTATTAAATATCTGTTCCCCAGGCAGGTAACTTACAGACTGGGATCAAGTCACCCCTTCACCTTCTCTTTGTTAAACTAAATAGATCGAGCTCCTTGAGTCTGTCACTATCAGGTAGGTTTTCTAATCCTTTAATCATTCTCGTGGCTCTTCTCTGACCCCTCCAATTTATCAACACCCTTGTTGAATTGTGGGCACCAGAACTGGGACACAGGATCCCAACAGCGGTCGCACCAGTGCCAAATCCAGAGGGAAAATAACCCCTCTGCTCCTTCTCGAGATTCCCTTCTTTATGTGTCCCAGGATCGCATTAGCCCTTTTGGCCACAGCACCACACTGGGAGCTCATGTTCAGCTGATTCTCCACCATGACCCCCAAACCTTTCCGAGTCACTACTTCTCAGGATACAGTCCCCCCCACCCTATACGTTTGGCCGACATTCTTTGTTCCCAGATGGATACATTTACATATAGCTGTATTAAAACACACATTGTTTGCTTGCATCCAGTTTACCAAGCAATCCATGTTGCTCTGAATCAGCGACCTGTCCTCTTCACATTTACCACTCCCCCAGTTTTTGTTGCATTACAAACTTTATCAGTGATGATTGTATGTTTTCTCCCAGGTCATTGATAAAGATGTTAACTTGTGTAAGGCCAAGAACCGATCCCTGTGGGCCCCCACTAGAAACAGACCCACTTGATGATGATTCCCCATTTGCAGTTACATTTTGAGATCTATCAGTTAGCCAGTTTTTAATCCATGTAATGCAGGCCATGGTAATTTTATATCTTTCTAGGGTTTTAATCAAAATGTCAATACAGAGCCTTTCACTTCTGACTCAGCAGTAGTGAGCAAAAACCCAGACCCTCTGCTCGCTGCTTGGTGGGCCATTTGGCATAAATTAGTCTGAGTCCAGGTTAAACAAGTGTCCATTCTACAAAAGCTGTCACTCCCAGGGCACAGGTTGGCAGACCCAGCTACTGATTGGACCATGGGCCATTACTGAGAGGAGATAAAGAGAGCGTGGTCCCTCCAGAATAGAAATGAGGCAGGTGAGGGGGGCAGCTGCCCAGCATACATAACACTGCATGCTAGACTTTGCATGCTTTCATGGTGCGTTTGCTGCGTGGTGGAAGCGTCAGATGAGACCCCAAGCAATTTTTTTAAAGCTACCTACATATTGAATCATACTATAGGTCACGTCTTTTTTCTTCTGGGAGAAGGGGATCTTCTAGGAATGTACCATGTTTCCTTTCCCTTCTCTCTCTCTACATTAACTTCAGCCAGTCCTTCCAGCATGGTAACCTCTGGAGCCCATTTATAATATCCCTTAGTCAGCCAGTAGGGGTCACTCAAGCAACATGAGATGCTCTTTCTTTCTTGCTATAACCACCAAACCTGACTTGCCATGGGGCCTGGATAGCTCATAGAATTGGTAAAGGGCAACAGAAGTGTTTCCCGAAGTGTGGGAGATGGGGAGGGGCTCGGACAGACCCTTCATAATTATTCTCCAGGGTCTCAGCTTTCATTTGAAATAGTAAGTCTCTAGCTGTTTAAGAAGAAAATCTTGGAAATGTGCCCAAAGTGCAATTAATGCAGCAGCATCTGCCTGAGTTTGCGGAGAGGCTGAAAGAATAGGTCTGAAGTGTGAACTGCCCTGTTCATTTCCACACTAACCCAAATGCCAGTGATGTTATTTTTAATGTCAGCTGGAGCTGGCTGAAAAATGGGTGAAAACATTGTGAACAATTTTGAAGGTTTTTTTTCCTTTTTGTAGGGTTCGAAGTGGGACAATTTAAAAAAATCATGAAATAATTTCTGGAAATATTTTGAATTTTTGTTTTTCCCCCATTTCTCTTTCTTTCTTTCTTTCTTTCTTTCTTTCTTTCTTTCTTTCTTTTTACCACTGAATGCAATAAAATGAATAGTGTCCACTTTTCCCCCACACTCTGCACTTTTCCAAACCTTCCTCAGCTGTTGAAAAGTCACAGAGTGACTTAGTTACAGAGTTTCATTTTTCCTTTTGCTGCTTTAACTTTTCCAAAGTCACGGACGTTTTGAGAAGTTATCAAGTGGAAGAGGAGAAATGGCAAACATGGGAACACAGGACTGGAAGGGACTTCTTGGGGCATTGAGTTCAGGGCTTTGCTACCAGAAGCAACCCCATCATATAATCCCATTCATAAATTTATCAAACTCCACCCTAAAACCAATCACTACTTCTATTGAGATGCTATTCCAGAATTTCATCTTTGGTCAGGAAAATTTTTTAGCTGAAAAATTTCGACCAGCTCTAATGGCGCCATTGTTAACCATTTCGCTGCTCTTCAAAGCACGTAAGAAAGGAAGGGAAGGAGCATATTATGAAGCGCTGCAAGGTCTATTCTGAGTGCATGTTCCGTTTGGATAGGCCTTTCCAATGCATGACGCAGGACCTGACGGGCTGCATTTCCCGTAGGGGGACTCAAATGTGGGCTATCGAGTCTTTCCCCTCTAGGATGCTGCATGCTGAGAGTCATCCCTCAAATTAAGCAGGACTATAGCTGGATTGAAGATCTCCAAGGTGCTGCTGGGGGCATGTGGTGTATTGGTGCTGTACGACACATGGAGGACGACCAGGTTGAACCGTTGCTTCTATATCAGTACAGAACCCAGTGCCCCATCATGGCGTTAGAGGGCACCGTACTGTTGGAGAAGTCACCTTTTCAATGATGTTATGCGCCTACCTTCAGACTGCCACTAAAGATCCTATGGTGTAGAAAATAACATCACACATGCTGCTTTTCATAAGGCTACAGTTGTTGTCCAGATGTCCTCGTCCATTCTGTTCACCTATATAGCCCCTGTAATTACCCCTGAATATGGCATTTGCTTTCATTTCCTGCCCTAGATGGTGGTGTACTGTTGCACACTATTAAACAGCTGCCATGTTCCACTTCAGAGGTGGCTGCATTCCCAGGGTGGTGGGCAATGTGCTTAAATTCTCTTTACCTACTTGCTATGGGTGCTGTGAGATTTAATGAGTATTTCTGTAATGCTTTGAGGTCCTTGGATGGAAGAACAAAGTCGGATTATTATCACTGATTATTATCATGGCCGACCCAAGTTGGTGGGATGAAAAGTCTTTATCTGGAGGTTCAGAAGTGGTTTAGGTGAAGTGAGTTGTGGCGTCTCCACACGTTTCCTGGTGGACAGCTAGCCACCAACCCATCCCTACGATCAGCGCTCACGGGCGGTGTTGGTGGCAATCTCCGCCCAGGTGCACTAGATCAAATGGGCCCTGGAGGCTGCCAGGCTGGGTTGGAAGCACATTGGTGGGGCAAGCGTGTGAGGAGATGCTTGCTATGCTATTGGTAGGGCTGTACTTGTCCTGCAGACAGAGAAAGTTGGAACGCGAGGTGTACATATATGTAGTCCTGCCTCAGCATGAAGGGCTGGAATAGATGACCTGTCGAGGTGCCCTCCAGTTCTACATTTCTGTGATTTCTCCAATGGCGAGTTTCACCAGCACCGATCTCACTGAACAAAAAGTGGCAATTCCCACCTGGCCTAGGTCCTTAGAGGGATGGGTGCCTGTACAAGAATCTGGACAGATCTTGCAGTTCGACAAGGTGACTTGGGACGTCCTTAGAATAAGTGACCCAGTAGAAAACCCCATTCCATTCCCCCCTAGTTTTAGACACATATTTAATTAGTCACCACTTGACCCACATCCACCTGCGGGCCTTATTTTAAGACATTTAAAAGATGCACTGGTCCACGTATTTTTAACCTTCTTCCACCTCCACCCGCTATGTGTCCTCCACTCTTCCCTTCCTGCTGGTCTCCATTTCGTCTGACACAGGAGAGGGGAGGAGGGGAAAGAGATGGCTGGCAAGCTACCGCCAAGCACTGGCATTGATCAATGACCCCCCCATAGGAACCTGACCTGCCAAATTTACTACCGTAACCCGATCCCCACTTGAGCGATGCTACCACAACCCTGCTCGGCAGTGGGGCTGAAGGGGTTGGCGGAAGAACAAATACCTCGCTAACAGGCGTGACTTTGCCCCTCACATACCTCCCCTCCCCAGATGACTTCCTTGACAGAGGGACACCCCCCCACACCCAAAGATTTACGCCGCAGACACTTCCTGAAATCGTCACCCCACTTATCTGGCAGCCCAGGAGGCGGATGTGTATATCCAGTTAAAAGGAAAGAGCAGCAGAAATGGAGTGTGAGCGTCCAGATCCGGTTCGAGAGGTGGGGCTGGGGAATGAACCCCAGTCGAGAAATATATCTGATCAATCCGGCTGGGCTTTTTACTACCTACGATGGAAAATTAGTGCCAGCTGTAAATCAGGGATTTCAACAGCCTCTCTGAAGGAGTGTAAAGCATTTTATGGCTGGAAATACATTCAGCGTTTATTATGGGCTGTCCATTGATCTTTTTGTGTGTTTGCACTGGCAGCGGCTGATTCCACCTGGCTCTAGGGTGGGGGTGTCACGGAAATTGATTGGTTTTCCTCCTGCCCTGCAATGCAGACGAGATTCATTCGCTGCATCTCCGCTTTCTCTTTCCTGAGCAAGGGGTTCATCCCCCACATCCGTAGGGCGGAGGAGGGCCAGAGACTGATTCAGAGAGATACCGACCCGGTGGATCTGGGCTAACTTTGAACTTAGGGAACAGAGCTCAAGACCATCTGCTCCAACCAGCCTCTAGAACCATGTAGGTATGATGGCCACCGTCTCGGTCAACACACGAGTGACCTCCAGAACGAGGAGCATGAGTTTCTACAGCTGGAGCTAAAGAGTCAGGGTCTCCCGTCGGTCCCCTACAGAGGGGACCTCCTCTGTGGATTGGGCATGTGGAGTGGGGCCCTGTAACACACCCTGAGCAGTGGGCGAACCAGGCTTGCAGATACCGCAGGACTGGCAAACACTGGAAGGACGTGGCCCCTCCAGAAGATGCGTCCCTGACACTGTTGAGGGTGTATATCTTACCAGTGCCACCTTCTGGAGGGGCCTGGCCTATCGTCAAGTGTTTGCAACTGTATTGATTTGACCCTGACACCTAGCGATGAAGGGAAGACAGCGCCCGATAGAATAAAAGATGGCAGGGGGCTTGGACGTCTTGCCCATCCACTATCACAACCCTTGTAACCCTGCTGTGGTTCCCACCCGTGCATATTCTACCTTGCAGCAGAGGATTAAAGACCTTTTCACGTGCTCATTGGCGCTTTCCTGGATGTCTCTGCTTGGCGCTTCCACACGGGCGTTGTGCGTGCAGGGATCACAGCTAAATCGGCTGCAATCACACGCCGTTGGAGTTAGGATGGCTTATGATCGTAGCATGGGCGGGCTCCTATAGGGTACGTCTACAATGCAGCTGGGAGCATGGTCGACAGACGCAGTAGTTCGGCTTTAGCGAGGCCTCTAAAAATAGCAGTGTGGCCATTGCAGCACAGGCAGCACCTCTGACTAGCCACCCACGGACGGACCGGTCCGGTGGGCTTGCCCTTGCTGGCTAGCCCGAGCTGCCAGCCAGGCTACGACGTCCACGCTGCTATTTGCAGTGCGCTAGCTCGGGCAGCGCTACTGCATGTCTATCTCCCCGGGCTGGGAGGCATGCGTCCAGCTGCAGTGGAGACATCCCAGGGTGGTTTTGCAGCCCAGGGCTGGCAAAGTTTCAAGGCAGCAGATGCAGACATTAAACTGTAAGATCAGGTAGGAGACGCGCAGTATTGCCTGCCTCAAGCCTGCAAAAATCATAAGTCAAGCCCCCAAACTCATGAGATTTGTACAGCTTGTTTCTGAGCCCTGAGGTTGCACTTGCTTCACACGTGTAAGATTTTCTCTGTGCAATGAGGAGGGCTAAAAGCTGACTTGGAAAAAAACGAAAGCTGAGATGTTCAGGCACTCTCCTGATTCCCGGAAGTGGAGCTTCAGGAGAGGCATTAAAAATGGTGAGAGCTGGCAAAACTGAGGATGTAAAGAGAGAGAGAGATGGGTTGTGTGTCCCCCCCAGACACCTCTGCCATCAGCAATGATGAGGGATGATGGTGCCGTGACATACTCAATAGGTGAATCTGGAGTACTACCTGTGCAAATGCTAGCTTAGACACCGACAGGAAGAGAAGCGGCTCTCTTTGAATGTAGGGAGGGGGCGACCCAGCCTTCTGAACGGAGGGAAGGGCCACGGAGCCCAGCAAAAGACAGTCTGTGGCCCAATAATGGACCAAAGGAGGGAACACCGAGCAGAGAACACCAGGCGGGGCCCACTGCTCTGACAAGGAGGCCGAGGAGGAACCCCAGCCACAGATATGGGACTAGTGTGGAGCTAAAGAGGCCTCTACCGTCACAGAGCACCACCCCCTTTCCGGCCCCTGGCTTGATGGACGTCCACCTTGGCCAGCCCTGGAGGTGGTGGGTGAGGAGGTCCCATGACTCTATGGGGCCACGGGCAGGGAGTGCACGAAGGAAGAGATGAGGGGGAAAGTGCAGTCAGAACTGCAGCAGGAGGATCTGGGAGAGGGGCTGCAATTTAGGGTGACCCGATGTCCCGATTTTATAGGGAGAGTTCCAATATTTGGGGCTATGTCCTACATAGGTGCCTCTTCCCTGCCGCATCCCCTACTCCAATTTTTCACACTTGCTATCTGACCACCCTAGCTGCAACCTGGTGGACTGGAGTCAGGCGTGCGAAAGAGTCTCCCTCTCGCCGCAGAAGGGTGACAGCCCCGGAGACACTATTTCTGCATTGAACAGATATGGCGTGGGCAGCTGCAGGACAAGTGGTCACGGTTGTCATCTGGTCCAACATACCAGGACCTGAACCAGGGGTCTCCAGGGCTCAAAGCACAAACTGCTCGAGCTAAAAAGACAAGCCTCTCTGGTGGTGGTGCTGGTGGTGGGGGCTGTAACAGACTTATATCGTCTGCAGATCAGGCACAGAGGGGGATCTGTAACCACATTGACCAGCGGGTTACACAAGCCACACACACACACACACACACACACACACACCACTCTCCATCAGTGCACCTCCATCCCAGCCTGGTGGGACCACCACTGCATAGTAATTAATTCCTATCACAGCTGGATTTAAAACTCCACCTCATCTTTTGTCTCACTGGCTTAGTATTCACCTCTCCAGTAGGTGGCAGTGCAACAATGCAGCTGTCATGCCATGGGTCACAATGGGAACGTGTTGCCAGGTCTTTGTGTATCGCTGCCGCCCTCTACTGGAAGGAATCACACCTGCTCCAATACAGTCTGGTGCAGGCACAGATGCTCCCAACAAAACTTAGGTGGGACCCCAAATAAAAACCCTAATTAAAACCTATCACCTAGACTTCAAAGCAACATCTACCGTTGTAAATATTCTGCAGTCATTAGCAATAGTTAGGCATTGTCCCATGCTTATGTGGGTACCCCACTTCAATTATTGTGCAAAATTGTGGTTTAGAAACTAGGACTCCTGGGTTCTCGCCCCAGTTCGGGGAGGCGAGTGTGGCCGAAGAGCCAGGATTCCTGGATCCTTTCCTCAGCTTTGCCGCTATCTTACTTTGTGTCATTGGACAAGTCACTGAACTTCTCTGCATAGGCCTGGCTTGACATGAGTGATTGGACATGAGGAGGTCTCATTTCTTGGGAGACAGGCTTAGGGAGGTAAATAGATCAGCAGGCTGGAAACAGAATGTCTGAAGTAGCTAAGACAAAGGGGAACACCCTGGGAACCACTTACAAAGAACAAGATAACAAGGGGCAAGATAAGCTGGGATCGTGAAATGACGTAAAGAGTAAACTGTGTTTTGGACAGAGCGTGGACAGACCATGCTGTACGGGGGTTGGGTCCTACAATGTAACCAAGCCAGTCTAGGGTTATTACCTTTCTAATTGCTGGTAACTGGACCCTCGAGGCTCTGTCCCTGCCCTATCTCTTCCCCGCAAGAACCCGACCAGAGGGACAATAAGCCTGGGGAATCAAATGCAGAAAGATGGGCCATTTTTCTGCCATGGATCAGGTGAGAGGAGAAAGAGAAGTTAGAGCACAAGACAACGAACGTGCCTCCTTCTGTCTTGGGTCAGTTGCCTGCACAAATGATTCTTGAGGGGAACCCAGTCATGGCAGACACTGACGTCGTCTGTCAGCTTGAAGCTGATGTAAGTGTGGTCTCTGAATCAGGGTCCTAGAATCAGAATTACCCTTCTTGGTTTAACACAGCTTCCTCAGTCTGAGACAGGCCAGGAGGGCAACGCAAGTGTACGCTTAGTTTAATACCAAGGTGCCAATTACCAATGCGAAGTGCACACGATGGGTGGTCCATAGACCAACAACTTGTTCTGCCATGATAATGGTGGGGCTGGAAGAAAGATGGACCCATGCATTGGGGAAAATACAATTATTACTGTCTGGTGAGACTGCAGGGTGAGATATGGGGTTATAGGAGAAATTACACCGCTCTCCGAGTGCCTGGCACTGATGGTTACAGCACCTAGAGAAAATCGATACATTTGCACTGGTGTTGACTTCAGACAGCAAAACAAAGCAATTCCTGGCCAGGTGTCTCCAAAACTGCCCAGGAAACCAAGTATTCTCCATTATAGGCCTTGCCACAGTAACACTCAACCCCAGTCATTTCCCATCACTTCTACTGGTGCTTCAGTTCCATCAATGGGAGTGTAGCATAATCAACTTTTTTACCTCTGTGTCATCGAGATCTGTTCCGAGCAAGGTTAGACAACATGGTGGATAAAACACCTGAAGATTTGGGAACCCTGTCTACATGACAGCGCCCATCATTGCTACCACCAGCGAAGCTGAACTGGTGGTAGCAACAATAGGACATTTTGGGGGAGAAGGCTAAATGTACACGCAGCAACAGGTGGTTTGTGGCAGATTCTTCTACACCCAGACAGCTGCTGTGGTGTCCTGTTCCCCCACCTCTCCCTGGTTCATCTGTTTGTCTTGCCTAGCTGTTACCTCTTGTCTTTCAGATTGTAAATTCATTGGGGCAGAGACAGACATAGATTATATGTCTAGCACCTACCATAATGGTCCCCACCTGTGTACGGCCTTGAGGGGCTATCACAAAATAAATGTTATCACTAGAGCCAATTGGAGAAACTTTGGCGGAGCCATATTCGTTCAGAGGTTCAAAAAAAGAACTAGATAAGTTCCTGGAGGACAGGTCCATCAATGTCAAGCATCAGGGGGTAGCCATGTTAGTCTGTATCCACAAAAACAACAAGGAGTCTGGTGGCACCTTAAAGACTAACAGATTTATATGGGTATAAGCTTTCGTGGGTAAAAAAACCACTTCTTCAGATGCATCTGAAGAAGTGGTTTTTTCCCCACAAAAGCTTATACCCATATAAATCTGTTAGTCTTTAAGGGGCCACCAGGTCCATCAATGGCTATTACCCAGGATGGGCAGGAATGGTGTCCCTAGCCTCTGTTTGCCAGAAGCTGGGAATGGGCCACAGGGGATGGATCACTTGATGATTCCCTGTTCTGTTCATTCCCTCTGGGGCACCTGGCACTGGCCACTGTCGGAAGACAGGATACTGGGCTAGATGGACCTTTGGTCTGACCCAGTCTGGCCGTTCTTATTTTCAAAATTCAAAGGCTTTGCAAAATCAGATCCATTGCACTGGAATTTCATTTTGGAGGAAAAAAAGGGGGGGGGGGAATTCCGACAATATCAAAACGGGACGTCCCATTTTGACATTTTCAGAATGAAACGGTCTGATTTTTCATTTTGAAACGACTTTTCATTTTGAATTGTTTTATTTTGCATTATATTCCATATTATACCATAATGCATTTTTTTAAAAAAATGAGTCAAAATCCAAACAAAACCTTTTGAGCGACCCGAAACAATTCTCCCTCCTTCCCCCCCCAGAATTTTCCTTGATGAAGAATTTCAAAATGGTTGGTTTTCAATCAGATTTGGAAGGATGCCAAAATTCAAAATCTCTAAATCCTTCCTGAAACAGGACTTCCATCCTCTACGCAGCACTAGTCACTATACTATTTGGGTAGTTTATTTCCACCTATTTCCTTTTGGCACTACAAATCCACCCTCTACCTTCAGCAAGGGAGCAATTGCAGCCCCTGGAAGGAGTGACCGCTGATGTGGATGATATCCTAGTACAGTACATGGCTCTAGAAGGAAAACATTATGAAAGACAGTCTAGCCTATTGAAACTGATCCAGTCTGCAGATCTAAAGCATGGTGACCAGCGCTTGCATCCGCAAAACACTATGCATCAAATTCTCCAGCGGTGTAAATTGGTGGCTCTCCATTCAGGTCAATGGAGCTGTACAGATTTATGCCAGAAGAGTATTCAGTCCTCGATTTCTCAGGACACCATATAACTGAGCAAGGCGTGTGCCAGGATCCAGGGAAGGTAAAAGCCATTAGACAATTGCAGCCTTCTGAATCCAATCCAGAATTGCAAAGAATCCTATTTTCTAGATAGCTCTAAACCCATTCACAGAAGCACAGCGTCGTTAGAGTGAAGCACCTGTTACTGGCGCACGACACAAGAACGGCCATTCGGCAGACGGAAGTGGCTCCTGGGCTTACCCTCTCTGATGCGGGTAAACCGGCGCCTGCTAAATGCAGATGCCAGCAACTCTGGATGGGTGGCTATTATTGCCAGGTTATAACGGTCATTTGAAGCCAGCTGCATAGGGCTCCAGGACACCGGCTGGTGCTCTGATTTGTTATGCTCAGCTGGAGAGCGAGGAGGAAGGCTGCGGTGCCGAGATGTGAAAACCATGCACATTCATTGAATGAGTAGGGGGTTTTAACAGCTCGTATGCCGGAAGATAATAACAACACCCCCTAGCTCTTATAATCAGTAGCTCTCAAAGGGCTTTACAAAGGAGCTCAGGATCATTATCCCCATTGTACAGATGGGGAAACTGAGGCACGGAAGTGACTACTTGTGCACAGTCATCCAGCAGCCTGAGGGTAGAGCTGGGACTAGAACGCAGATCTCTTGAGCTCCAGGCTAGTGGGCTAGTCACTAGGCCCCAGTGCAAGGGCTTGGATGACATGCTAGTGAGAAGCCAGAGTGGTGTGGAGAAAGTGAATAAGGAAAAGTTATTTACTTGTTCCCATAATATAAGAATTAGGGGCCACCAAATGAAATTAATGGGCAGCAGGTTTAAAACAAATAAAAGGAAGTTCTTCTTCACACAGCGCACAGTCAACCTGTGGAACTCCTTGCCCTAGGAGGTTGTGAAGGCTAGGACTATAACAGGGTTTAAAAGAGAACTAGATAAATTCATGGAGGTTAAGTCCATTAATGGCTATTAGCCAGGATGGGTGAGGAATGGGGTCCCTAGCCTCTGTTTGTCAGAGGGTGGAGATGGACGGCAGGAGAGAGATCACCTGATCATTACCTGTTAGGTTCACTCCCTCTGGGACACCTGGCATTGGCCACTGTCAGTAGACAGGATACTGGGCTGGATGGACCTTTGGTCTGACCCAGTCCTGCCGTTCTTATGTTCTTATGCAGTGTGGTACAGCCATCAGACAGCATGCGACTGCCTGCGCCCAGGGAGTAGCAGGTGCCCAGTCTTGGTACCCTTTAGCTGTGACTGGGCTTGGAACATTGCAAATGCTTGAAGATCTTGCCGCTGATGGAAGAGAGATGAAAACCAGAGTCCAGCTCCCTGTTAGCACAGATCAGGGACTCCAGGGAATGCTCTGGTTTCTATACAGGAGCTGGCTTAACTATGTTAGAAGGGCACTTAACTTTCTTCCCGGAATGAGGCAGCCGTGTGGCATCTAATGGAAAGCTGCTCCACAGACAGAGATCGACTTCAGTGGGGCTATGCCCATGCACGCCCCTACGGAGGACCTGGCTCAGCAGAAACTCAGCACAATTTCCTCATCGGACTCCACCATGGCCATTTGGGTTTAGTACTTGTAAACAAGTCATGGGGTAGCCAGCCATGAGCTTGGTCAGCAACCCAAAAGAATGGGAACTCCCCAGCCAGAGAGGTGCTGGAAGGGAGCAAGCTGCCACCTGGGAGTTACAGGGAAGGAAGGCGCCTACATTTACAAGCTGCATAGTTCTCTTCTTTCTACCAGTCCTATGCTACTACCTGTACTGTCATTGGGCTGCAGACCAAGGTGAGGGGGAAGAACATGGCTGTTGCTTGGCCTAGAAGGGTAGTTTAACAGCGTAGGGGCTTGATTAGGACTGAAAAGTTCTAGGTTCAATTCCCTGCTCTGCCACTGATTTCCTGTGCGAGTCCCTTAATCTACATTGTGCCTCAGTTTCCCCCTCTGCAAAATGAGGATCATAGGAATAGACGGGAGGCTCATTGAGTTCAGGCACATTATGCTCCCTACTTCACAGGTGTGCATGAGGAAACCCCCCCAGAAATGACTGCAAGGTGCTCAGAGAGCACATCCAGACATGTCTGGGTAGGTTGAATTTGGTCCCGTTTAGAGATTTATCCCCCACACAATGAGCTGGGACCCCACAAAACTTTGTTGGATCAAGAACAAAAAGGCGGACTTGAAACAGGACTCCAGGAGGGCAAAACTACTGACGTGACCTACGTTGCTTCAGTGACTTCTCTCCTAGCTCTTGTTTGTTCCGTCTCCTTTCCCTACGCAACTCAGCCTCCCGCACTTGGTAATGTTCACACACGTTTGGCCACTTCTTCCCTCATGTCTCTGCATCAGGGCTTAAGAGAGCACCAGCAAGATTTCACACGTCCCATGTCAGCTGGGCGGGGGATCCATTTACAGCCTAGAGCAATGGTCAGGAATTTGGGAAGGACTGGGAGCGGGGGAAAACACGTGACCGCGTCCCAGTGAATCCATCGTGACTTCGGGCGCTCACGGACCCTGGAGTCAGCAAGGCCTCTGCTGCAAGGCGGTAGCATTTGCATTTGGGATTTAAGCATGGATGGAGGGAAAGACCTCGACCATTATCACGTCCCCATGCACTGGAACAGAACCCTGCACAAGGCTTGTGCGCCACTGGATCCTCGGGGTTAAAAGGTGCAGAGACTTTGTGCAGAGAGAATTTCACCCATACACGCCAGTCCAATTGTCTTTCCAATGGATACCACCCACTGCCTCCATCACATGGGGGTGTGCACACTAGAAATGGATGGGTGAGTTGCTATGATCCTATTGGATCTCCCAAGCTAAGCAGTGTCGGGCCTGGCTAGTATGTACATAAAAGTACGTCAAAGGTTGTTACAAGGAGGAGGGGGGAAAATTGTTCTCCTTAATCTCTAAGGATAGGACAAGAAGCAATGGGCTTAAATTGCAGCAAGGGCGGTTTAGGTTGAACATTAGGAAAAACTTCTTAACTGTCAGGGTGGTTAAGCACTGGAATAAATTGCCTAGGGAGGTTGTGGAATCTCCATCACTGGGGATTTTTAAGAGCAGGTTGGACAAACACCTGTCAGGGATGGTCTAGATAATACCTGGTCTCGCAATGAGTGCAGGAGACTGGACTAGATGACCCCTCGAGGTCCCTTCCCATCCTATGATTCTACAGGAATGGGACAGGAAGGTCTCCAAAGAAAGGTCTCCAAAGAAAACCTACGTGTTGCATGGTGTGACCATCCATTTGCAAGTGATCGAGGGAGCCATTCGGCCTTCGGGACTTGTCGATATTGGTCAACGGGTCAGAGAAGACCTCCCTGGGCAGCTTCCCAGCATGGAGACGGGGAGCAAGAGATCTGGTTGCGGAAGAGAAAATCCCTCCAGCTAGCGGAGAAACTTGACTGTCTGACCTGCCCCGCTGTGAGCGTTTGACGCACCGGGCCATGTGCCAATCCGGAGACAGGATCTCTGGTCGTTCTGGCTTTTGCAGTGAAGTATATTTGCAGCACAACTGTATGTAATATATAGGGCCTGTCAATCAAACTGCAGCCCCAAAAGGCCTTCTGGGACTGTGTACCAACACAGGACAACATCCGGTATAAATTACGGACAGCAATAGCAGAAGGACAGAGGGGCGGATTCTCTAGTGCACCTGAGCTACACTCTGCATTTGTCTGCCTCCTTATCGTCACCCCCAATCCTGGGAGCAGCTGCAGGCTGATTCAGACCCCAGCACAAGTTACAGCAGCCTCAGGGCTGTTCTGACTCTCACCAGCAGCAGCCCTAGGGACCAGTCCACCTGCCTGGGGTCACGGCACGCTCCGGCCACTCACCCAGCAAGCGTCCAGAATGCTCCCAACGCTGGGGAGCAGGGATGAGAGTGGAGCTGCAGGCTTGCACCGGCTCGGGGTCCCCCGTGTGGGACGTGAGTTCTATCTCCGTGTGGGACGTGAGTTCTATCTCCGTGTGGGACGTGAGTTCTATCACCAGCCCTATAGCCCTGGCTGGCTTACCCTGGGCCAGCACCCCAGTGGGACACAATCTGGACCCTGCTGTCCCACCCCCACCCCACAAACTCAGGTGGCGTAACCCTCTTTAATGCTGCTGGGATCCTCTGTGCGCATGTGACGGGCAGCTGCCAGGCTAGCGGGGGTGCCAGCTGCCTGTCCCTGCCTCTCCCCCCGACTCTGGCCTCTATTCCAGAGCAGGCCTGGTCTCCAGCCCAATTCCTTCCCTCCAGGAGCTCACAGGACAGGGAGAGCTTTCTCCAGGCGTCAGCCCTGGCTGGGTCACAGCTGGGTTCCAAGCTGGGGGAGCGGGGGCGGGGGGCACTGGGTAGCCCCCATTGCCGCAGGAGGCAGTGCCGACCCGCTCTGGTTTGCAAAGATGCTCGTAAAGGAACAGACGTGGTTTTTCTTGCTGGGTTTTTCCTCCTGCAGGTAAAGGCAAGCAGCTGCTGTCACGAGGGAGCGCGGCGCTGGGGACCGGGGGATTCCAGACGGGAAGAACATGCCGACCCCAGCGCATGTGCCCGCAGAATGGGGCTATAGTTTTACAAGCCACCCCCCAGCGAAAGCTCTCGAAGGCGTCTCGGGAGCTGAGAGTGACACCTGTCAGGGCCCGAGACATCCAGATAAAATCAGACTGATCCTCCCAAAGCTGGGGGGAGCCGGCAGGGGCCAGGGGAGCGGCCCCAGCTTTAGCCCATGCTGAGATCAAAGGTCCAGCAGGGCCTGGGAAGGGAACAGGAGGGGGTCTGGGAGAATCCCAGGTGCAAGGGGCTGGGGCGGTGTCAATCACTCACCGATGGGCCTAGAATCCGTGTCAGACACTCAGCACGTGACTTCGGGGCAGCCGGAGCCGGCTCAACCTTGCGCCCCCTGCCTGGAGAGGCATGACGGAGAGGATTAAGTGGTCTGTAAGGTGACACTGGGTTTGATCAATTGACAAAGGGAGGGGGTGGGCTTCTGCAGACGGACTCCAAGGCTACTTTTCATCTCTCCCCTCAGCCTTCTGTCCATCCCCCGGAGCTTGCAGGCCATCCCCTCCAGCCCAGGCTGGGGATAGAGGTCACCATTCAGCAGCCGCGCTGGCACTGGCCATCGCCGAGAGGCGAGAAAGAGACCTACCTCCCCCGTTGCACCTTCCCCAGAGTCCTGTCCAGGCCAGTGCCTGGTGTCCCGAGTGATGGGGCCCCCACGCGTTCCCTGGAGAGGGGGAATGGCTGGATTCATCTGACAGTCAGCAAAGCTCAGGTCCCTTGGCTTGGTTTGACCCCAGTGCCCCACCTGCATCCCCTTAGCTTGTAACTTTCTGCAGCGTCGGCAGCCAGTCAGAACCCCCTCCTGGCAGGGTTCATGGAGGTAGCTTTCATTACAGACAGCTGGGGTTTGGTTGGCAACCTTGGCAGGACACTCCAGGGAGTGGGCCCAGTGAGAAGGTCCAAAGAGTCCATTTGCCCATGGTTGATGCATGCTCTAGTTTAGTCTTGGATGTTCGCCAGGCACGGGGGGAATATTGTTGCTCTTGTTAAACTGGTGATCTGGATGGAAGTCGCTAAGGATTGGGAATTTATAGCTGAAAGGGTGTTTGGCATCGAAAAATGCCGCTTTTGTCAAGACCCCAAACTTTTCACCGGAAAGAGGGAGGTTTGATGAATTTCTTGGCTCAACATTTGTTTGAAAACAGCGTTTTGAAATTGGCCCATTTTGACATTTGCTAAACAAAAGCATTCCATTTTCCCGTTCAGAATGGCTTTTCCTTCAGACATGCATGTTAGTTAGAGTACAACACTTATTCTGAGAAAACAAAAGAAAAATATGGAGACAATCAAAACAAAACCCCTGGATGGACCTGAACCAAAATGTTTGGGGGGATTTTTGGTTCACGAACATTTTCAAAAATTCAATTTTTCGTCCTGATTCGAGACGGGAAAAACTTCTGAACTCTCAAAAATTTTCTTGGGACAGAAAACCCATTTCCCACCCGGCTCTCCTAAGGATGTGCAGCTCCGGAGGAATTCACTTTTCAGTCATGTTCAGGTGACCTCCTCTTCCCTTTGCCCCTGGAAGTCCTCAGGATGCAAGATCTTCTTCACACTCGGGCTAGTTCCCGTATAATCAGAGATGGATCTATGCTGCCAAATTCTGGTCCTGAGCTGGAGCTGAATAACAGAGAGTGCTTGGACCCAGGGCGTGGCCCATTACAAAAATAGGAGGCTGCTTGCAAAGCTCAGGTCTGGAGCTGGCTTCACTTTCCAGCACGCAGAGTCCCAGAGTTTGGGGGGTGTCTGGATACTAAATTTTAGTTCAGGCAGATGTTACTGAGCATGCTCAATCCGTGTAAGCACGCTCAGTCCAAGCCAAGCAGCAACTCGGGGCGGGGGGCACATGGCCCCGGGAGCCCACCCCACACGTCACGTCTGGTTACCATCTATCCCTAATTCATCCAGTTCTTGAAGGAAGTGTCCCAGGTCCTAGGATACTCAGTTGTCCCCGTTTTGCTCCAAACTCTTGAAAATGTAAATGCTGTCTAGCCAAACAGTTAACTTTCAGTTCATGTTTATAAAGATCACCTGGTTTTTCTTTGTGTTATGACACTCGAGGGACTTGCTGTAAGATGTATCCACCGGGCATCGCTCTCAGAGAAACCTCGACCATCGAATGAAATATCGGGGGGGGGGCGGGGGGGAGCCCTGAACTCCAGAGTGCTGTGACCTACACAGTTTTGCACTCCTTGGCACTCCACAAAGAGACCAAGACCTGCATGGGCTGTGGAGACTCGACTACTCCCCGTGTCCCACCGCAGAGCCAGGCAGAGTCATGCTAGCAGGGCAATGAGAGAGGGAAACCAGCTTAATTCACCAGGGCTGCCAGCGGGACACCTTCCACCAGCAGCGAGGCTCAGATCTGCAAAGGAATCCATTGGAGATCCGTGTGGACGCCAACAAACCCTCGACGAGTTGGAGAACTCTTCAAACCCGGCCGATGACTAGAAAGCCAGGGGATGGCACCACGTCGCGGGTGATGGCTGGCAAGTGACCGGGCTTCATTGAATTCAGTCTGCTAGGTTGGATCATTAGCTTCCCAGGGGTGAGCCAGGTACTGCCGGGGGGACACGAGGTGAACGCTGATCCAATGGCCCCCATCAGTAGGAGTGAGGTGCCGTAATACCCATGAGGATCTAGGCCCGAATGCGTGCACACTGTTTCCTCAAACTAAAGACTAATGGTTAGAAAGGAAGGATTGACCAATGGTTAGAGCACCAGTCTAGGCAACCTAGAGTCCAGTCCCTGCTCCATCACAAACTTCCTGTGTGGATCTCTACAGACCTGAGAGCGATCGCTATAGGTTATATGCAAACGTCCCCCCGCTCTACCCATGATAGGCCGCTGCTGTGCTTGGCAGTGGTTTCCAGCCCTAGGCTGTATCTGCATTGGCCTTGTTCTTAAAATTGCCCATGCTCTGCCCCTGCCCCCCATGTGCCTCAGGACCCGGGTTCATGCACAGAGAGAGGAGCTTGCAGAGGGGCTGGTGAGCAGAGACCACGTGCTGGAGGGAGCGCGCAGACTAGCTCTCAGTAGCCAGCCCCGTCCACGCTATGCCTGGGCTTAGCTCTGCCCTGCCATTTGATCCCCTGTCCTTTTGTGTCCCGTCCCCGCAGGGTCTAATCCCTCCCAGCCGTCTCCCACTGCGTTCGGCTTCTAGCACTTCCTGGGGTAACACAAGCTGCCCTCTGTGCACGGGGAACAGGAATCGGGGATTAAGCTCTGGAGACATCTCAGGGACAGTAAAGCTGCCCCCACAGCTCCGTCAAACCAGGCCCGGGAGAGAGCGGGGAAAGAGAGACAGCCAGGAGCCGGGGAGGGCGTCCCATTCTCTTTGGGGCTCTGCATCAGTGAGGCCGCAGGGCTGCATGGTGGGGTCCCTAGCCCAGGTCTCAGCAGGGAAAAGGGAGTTTCACCTCCAAACACAAGAGAAAGGCATTTTGAGGAGGCGCTGCTAGAAAGAATCCATAAAGAGCAGACGCTGCTTCTAGCTCAGCCTGGACTAGAGCGCTGCTCCTTCAGCTCTGTGGGCCCCTACACGGGAGCTAAAGGAGCGCTCCTACAACGCCAAGCAGTAGTAGGTCCCTTAACCCGTCTAAGGAAACCCGGGGGAGGTTTGAAATGACAAAGAACGAGTTGGTGGGGGGAAAAGGGGCATGTTTTCATGACAAAAACGTGTCCCTCCTTTTCCCCAGCCCTGATACCTGCCCCACATAGCCCACCACCTAAAACCCCCATCCTGCAAATGGTCCCTCACATGAGTAGCCCCACTGATGCTTGCAGGGCCGGGGCCAAAATTGGAGACATGCAGTATATCCCCAAGGTGCATCAAGCCACTGCCTGTAAAACCAAACTTCAAGCAATGCATTCGCTGCGTCTCCTGGCAAACACTCAGCACCTATCTAGCGCTCTTTGTCCTTGTGGGGGGCGGGTGGGCGTGAGTATTAGTTGACTCATTTCACAGAGAGGGAGCAAAAACGAGCTTAAGAACTTTTTCACTCTCCATATTCCCTTAATTTGAGGCCAGCGTGGCCCCTGGTATCACCTTGAGTAGCCTTGGGGCTGCTCTAAAGTATGCTCTGTTTCCCATGCACCTCTGGGTGGCTTGGGAAGCAGAGAATTGCCGAGCCCAGTGCATTGTGCCCACGCCCCATCCACCACCGCCCCTTTCTGCCCCTGACATGCACCATACATTGCAGGCGGGGGCTGGCGCTGGCATAGAGCTGATGGAGCAGCCCTTACTCAGGGTTTATAACACAGGTCCCAATTCTACTCCCAGCAAAGCTCCGTGGGCTGCAGAACTAACCCCCTCGTCTACACGTCTCCCTGACAGGCCTGGCATGGGCTGGGTGCGTGCTGCACCGTGCGGCATCACAGCAGACGCTAGCGAGTTCCTTAGTAGGATTATTTGTCCCTGTTACTCTTTCTCTGGCCTCTCCGGTTAGTGCCCACCAGGGGCTGCCCGCCGAAAGAGATCGCCCTCCACAACCTGTGTCACAAACCCAGTGGCAGGGCCCCCCGCCCTCGGCCTGCTCCCTCCCTCCTTCCCCATGCAGAGCCGTGCTGTCCCGCCCCGCACGCCCAGGGAACAGCAGCAGGTCATTGCAGACGACCCCTGCGGGATGGAAGCGCGCGGCAATTTCCCGCTCTTCTGTCCGCTGGCAGGCTTCTCCAGGGAACGTGTGGTTCTCCCCGGAGGAGCCCTGCTTGCCGCTCCCTTCCCGTGGGGCACATGAATGATGAGGCCCAAGGCACCCCCCTTATTTCTGTCTGTTGCATGCCAGCCTAGGTCAGCCCCTGCTCGCTGCCGTGCCCGTCTCACCCTCTGGGAGCACCAAAACCTTCAATGACACAAGCTTCATTTAGAGAGGTAGGGACTGACAATGCCCGATAGCAAGGCAGCGTAGTTCTGCAGGGAGACACTGCACAGGGAGCCACGAGACCTGGGCTCTGTTCCCAGCATCCATCTCTTCTTGTCTTTGTTTCCCCTCCCACCCTTTGTCCAGTTAGACAAGCTGGGGCAGGGATGTTCCCTCTCTCCGTACGTCCAGGGCCCGGGATGTTAGAGCTGCGTGGTGCCACTCGGATATGAATAATCATTTAGTCCACCCAGCTCCCCTAGCGGGACTCTTCCTTACATGATAGTCTTGATTATCGTTAATTTATTCTGTTTATTATTAGCCCTGCAGTGGCACCTAGAGACCGCAACTGAGCCTGCTCGGCGCTGTACAGACACCCCTACCCCAGCCAGACCAGGCAGCCGAAGGGTTCTCTCGTCTCCCTTTACACAGGGGGAACTGCCGTGCAGAACTGAAGCGACTTGCCTGAGGTCACACAGGGTGTCAGTGGGCAAGCTGAGAATTGATGCCAGAGTCTAGGCCGGTGCCTTTAACCATTGGCCACCCTTCCTCTCATACAGCCTATACCAAGCACCGGCACCTATCAGTGCCGGTCTGCATGATGGGTTCCATGGGGAACGTGAAGGCAGCTCCCTCGGTGCCAATTGCTCACCCGTCGCTTAGACAAGCAGTTTGCTGGGCCAATGACGAGCGGCTCAGCCCCTCAGTGGGTGGGGACAGGCTGACCCACAGACAAAGAGACTAGGTTTAATTTCGGGCTGTGTTTGGGACATGTGAGAGATGAGGAGCAGCCCAGGGACTTCTGGGTTAACTGCCCCTCCCTACTCAGGGCGTCTTGGCACAACTGCGGGATCTACCGCATGGCTCAGGCAATGTCAGCCCTGCATAGACCAGCGTCCAGAGGGGCAGAGATGTGACTGGGCACTGGCTACAGAGAGCCAGCCGAGACCTCCAGACCAGGGAGCCAGGTGAGGACCTTGCACCATCCAGGGGCGCAAACACAGTAAGGGGGACCTTTTTCCTTTCACGTAAGCTGGCCAACATTCAGAGCACCGCAGTGCTCATCTCCAGCATCCCACCTGCCTGGGAAGAGCCAGGGGGAGTTGTGAGTGGCGGGGATTGGGTGATTTGTTCATGTTTAGTATTTATTAATTAACTCTGACCCTTTCCGTCCCCAGACCCTATTTTCCTGCTCCCCATAAAGTCCCCCTCTGTCATCCTGTTATTTTTGGGTGTGTCATTCCTTGGATGGGGTTTGCATTAATGAACTTTAGTGGTTCTGGTGTACTGGGTTTGGTCCTCCTTATATGGAGATATACCTATCTCATAGAGCTGGAAGGGACCTTGAAAGGTCATCGAGTCCAGCCCCCTGCCTTCACTAGCAAGACCAAGTACTGATTTTTGCCCCAGATCCCTAAGTGGCCCCTCAAGGATTGAACTCACAACCCTGGGTTTAGCAGGCCAATGCTCAAACCACTGAGCTATCCCTCCCCCCTTGCCTGCAGGGGTAGCATTATTCATTTTCCCAAGGGACAGCACCCCTATGTCATGAGCACAATGAGGGGTCACCTTGGGTGGATGCACCAGGCATCACAAAAAAGAACCCCGGAGCCAACCCATATGAGGAGAGGGGAGAAGTACCTCCAAGCATCAAGCGCCTCAGGGGAGGGACTACATCCCACCAAGCAAGGCCAGGGAAGGGTTAAAGTGGGATGAATAGTGTAGGCTAGATCTCAGGAAAGACTTCCTGCCATCAAGAGGGTATCACACCACCTAGGTAGCCCACTGGCAGGAATGAGTAGATACAATACACACTTTAAGACACTAGAGGGAGCTAAGGGATGGATTCTCGGAAGAAGAAGAAGAAGAAGAAACACTAACAACATGTACATTTCATTTCCACAGTTGGTTTACATAAGGAACCCAGTTTAATCCCATTGCCGGCGTTGTTGGTGTACAGCAGAAAATTAGCATTAGCAATTTTATGCACACTAATAAATTTAAGCCATTACTCCCTCCATCTGTAGCTTCATTCGTACGGTTTAAGAGTCAAAGCAATTTCTAGGGCTCCGTAATTTACTCAAAGGGATGTAAATAGAAACTGCCTGAAGGCCCCAGAAGATGGTCTTTTAAGCTTTCCCTCCTCCTTTTCCTCCCCTGCACCCCACCCTAAAACGGCGTGAGGCTCCGGCAGACAAACTCTGATCTTGGGCTGATGCTGCTTATGAATTGTAATCGCTAGCAATATCCTGCATTCCAAAGCCGCTGCAAAGGAAGGCAAGCATGGCTAGCCCCAGTTTACAGCGGGGGAAACCTTGGCACGGAGCGGGGCCGTGACTTGCCCCAGGTCACCTAGGGAGAAGGTGGCAGAGGTGGGAATAGAACCCACTTCCCTGCTCTGTCCCCTCGTCAGGGTGCTGCAGAGAAGGTGCCTCTGTGGAGGCCGCAATAGCAGGGACAGCTGTGAGGAAGGACAGACTCTTTTATTGTTCTTCACTCCCCTTGGAGGGATGGAACGTTCTTCACAATGAGACACTTGTCACTCTCACAATGGTGATCATGCTGAATTCCAGGCATTGGCAGCTATAAATCATAGAATCATAGAAGATCAGGGTTGGAAGGGACCTCAGGAGGTATCTAGTCCAACCCCCTGCTCAAAGCAGGACCTAATCCCAACTAAATCATCCCAGCCAGGGCTTTGTCAAGCCGGGATGTCATATACAGCCCATGTATATACGCACAGTACCTGCACTTCATCCTGCTCCCATTGACGTCAATGGCAAAACTCCCATTGATTCCAGTGGTTGTGGAATTGAGCCCTGCGTGTGTGTGTGTGTGTGTGTGTGTGTGTGTGTGTGTGTGTGTGTACTATCTATGGTTTCTCCCCCTCCCAATCACCCCTCTCTCCCTGCTGCTTTGGGGGAGTTTGATACAAGTTTGGAGAACTTTTTTTCTCCATTGTTTGTTCAGAAGCTAAGGCAGAATAGCAACTATGTCACAAGGAAGCCAGTCCCTGGAGATTCTCAGGCCATTTTTGCAGATGCCAGCAGTCCAGCTAAGGTCTGGATCAGCATCTGAATCATTCTGACAGGGCCAGGGCTTGGTAGGAGGTCAGAAGAGACAAGCAACCCTACGTAGACTGGGCACTAGATCCTCAACTGGCGTCAATCCACTTGAAGTCAACAGAGCTATATGATTTACACCAGCTGATGATTGGGCCCTCACTGTCTCAGCTGGCATGAACACCCAGATATTTGATCCCAGCCTTATTCCAAACCATCACAGTTTCAGAACTGGGCTAGAAATGTCCAAGAGGAGAATTTCCATACGTCCACTTCCAGTACCAGCAGTTAGAAACAGGAAAGGGCAGAGAAAAGTCCTCTCTCCCTAGCCACTGGTTAGCGCAGGGAAGCGGGTTCTATTCCATATTAACCAGGAATACGGACTAGCCACCAAGCTGTCTGACATGGAATGCATGATGGTCCTCTTGATGAATGCAAATTGGCATGTACAAAGTGCCACCTGGTTTCCATTTGATCAGAAAAGGTGGAGGGTCCTGGAATTGCTAAGTCAAAGGGAGCCAAACAGAACCGAAGGACGTGCTCATCAGAGGATGGATGAAGGTGGCAAGAATGAACTTCTAAAACTGAGATCGGATACTTTTCTAAAAGCTCTGCTCTGGGAATTATTTTGGGGCCGGTCTCTGGCTGGTGCTATAACAGGTCAGACGAGATGACCACAATAGTCCCGTCTGGCCTTGGAATCTATAAATCTATGGGAAAAAAACCACTCGATGCTGTAGTCAGAGCAAAGGGGAAGCATGGACGGTGCCATTCGCCTAAGATTCAGATCCTGCATTAAGTATTCTGCTTTCAACAAGGTAGACTGAACAGACCCCAAAGAGAAGGTCGGTAGCCCAGACTAATCAAGGCACAAACCCGCCTAGAAAGCCCCTAGGACGGAAAAGAAGTCAATAATCCTGACTGATGACTCCAAAGGAAGTTGCCCAGTTTAAAAACAAAGGATAGTTGGTGCCCTCTAGGTGGGAGTACAAAGGGCACGGCCTCGGAAGAGGACTGGTTGTGAGTGACTGAGCAGGGGAAGACTAGAAGCAGGAACTTGGGAGCAAGGTCATGATCTCTGCCAGAGAGTTTTTTGGGGACAGCACCACCCATGGGTGGAGCAACCCGCTGTGCTAAAGGAAGGAGCCGCTCAGAGAAACAACACCGCGTCACACCAGTGTTTTGCATACCAAGGGCCCGTAGCGTCCTAGAGCCACTCGGCCAGATTCTGAGCTCGGTTACACGGGTGTAAATCTGGACTCTCTCCAGTGGAATCAGCCGGTAGCTCCACTGATTTCCCTTGGAGATTTGCACTGGCTAAAGATCTGACCCCGCAGAGTTACACCAGCGTCGAAGAGCAGAATCAGACCCAGGAGGTCAAATTCAGTCCCAGGGCAGATGGGTGCAACTTACCTGATGCCAATGTAATTGCACTTGCTTACACCAGGGCTGGATTTGGCCCCTCTGGTTTGTAACTCCCTGCCACCTTTTTTCCTCCCCTTTCTTGACACAAATGATTTGGCTCTTTCTATTAACGTGTTTTCCTTTCCCCAGCAAATAGATTGCAGGCGCCAGGCAAGCGCCTTGGTGATATGTGTCCCTTGATCAAAGTCGGAGCTTGATGCATCCTCGGTTGTTTCCACTGCCTCATTTTCCCCTTCTGTGTACCAGCTAATAGAGTTGTTATCCCTGTTAGTTTAAGGGCCGTTCGAATTCTATTAGAATATTAAATTATCCAGTGTTGTGCTGTTGGCAACAGCCGGCACAGAAGGCTGTATGTTAGCCTGACAGATAAGCTGTCATTCCCCGTCTAAGTTAGCTACATTTAAAAGCCAACATCTTTGTTTTATCAGCAGGGAAGGAGGGGCGAGGGATCGGGACAGAGCAGGGAGCCAGCGCTCTCTCTTTTCTTTCCTGATGTTCCCCATTCCAACCAGGGGCACAAATCACCAGCGCTCTGACAGGCTGCTCCAACCTTTTTCGCGGAAGGTTTGTAAATGTGTCTTCCTTGTGTTTGATCTTCAGATTGTTCCCTTTACTGCATTTGTCAGGGCGAAGATGAAAGTCCCTCCGGCGTGCCAGCCCGCAAATCAGGACGTTGCCAGGGCCTTGAAAACAGCCTGTGGATTTGAAAGGGAAAGGCAAAGGATCTGCTGCTTTGTGCAGAGACTGTTGGGGAAATGCAGGCGCTTACCCCAAAGCCAGAGTAGGCACCACAGCCTCTGTATCTTTCAGGCAATTCCATCGTTTCTGGGGGCACCATCGTCAGAACAGCTCGACTGGGTCAGACCAAAGGTCCATCTAGCCCAGTGTCCTGTCTTCCGACAGTGGCCAGTGCCAGGTGCCCCAGAGGGAATGAACAGAACAGGGAATCATCAAGGGATCCATCCCCTGTCACCCATTCCCAGCTTCCGGCAAGCAGGGCTAGGGACACTAGGTGTTGACACCTGCGCCAGTTTCTCTGCTAAGCCACCGCCATGACAATTGTTCCCAACTGGCCATAATTCTCATGACTGCTGGAACAAAAGCTTTTCCCTTTGCAACCGCTCCACCTTAGCCTGTGATCTTCTCAGCACTCAGAAAATAAGCGGGCAGGCATGGGGCGGTGGCTGGTGGGAGACCTCCCACAGATACCCACTGTGCAGGTAAGGGGACCCCTTCCAAAAGAGAGCAAGCAGTGGGATGGAGGAGTCAGTAGTGGGGGCTCTTCCCTCGGTGTGGTCACAGGCCCCCAAGTGGCAACGGATCTCTGGCTTCCACCCCAGGCGGCTAGATCACCTTTTCCCATATTCCTGAGCTCTGACACTGATTAGATTAGATTGATTAGATCCTGCTGGAGCGGGATGCGGGAGGACACCACTCTCCATCACTCTTGCCAAAGGATGGCCAGCCTGAATTTTAGGGCAGGTGTAACTTCCACTGTAGATGTTGTTCAATCTTAATACACCTGTCCAAATTGTGATAGCTCAGCACACTGGCCCATTGTGCAGCCTCTCTGCTGACAGGGATAACACTGCTGCAGTGGTTCTCCCCTGGGTTCCCCGGATCCCTGGGGGTCCGCAGACTATGTCTAAGATTTCTAAAGGGGTCCCCACCTCCATTCGAATTTTTTTAGGGGTCCGCAAATGAAAACCACAGCACTCCTGATAATATTCAGCTTTTATTCTCAGTCCAGTATCTATCTATCCATCTATCCCCGTACCCACATATCTACCTACCTATCTACATCCCCGCGGTATCTGAGGCTCCCCACCCTGACCTGCACTCCTCTAACTTTCACAGAAAAGTGCCTTTCGGACCAAAGTTTACAGAGTTTAATCTGACGTCAGGTTACAGTTTTTTTAAGTTGATTCGGACTCGTTTTACATATTTACTGCCAATTAAAGCTATTATTAATTATTATTATTTTATTATCTGTATTGTGGTAGGGCCAAGCGGCCTCAAGTGAGATCAGGGCCCCATGGTGCCAGGTGTAAGAGACAGGCCCTGCACTGAAGCATTTACTGTCTAAATAGAATGACAAACAGGGTGAGCGACAGGAAGTCTGTCAGAACCATTTGACAAGTGGGGAACTGAGGCACAGAGAAACTACGGATCGGAAAGGGGGGCCCAGCAGCTGGGGTGCTACCCTGGAACGTGGGGCGAACCAGCTTCAATTCTCTGCTCAATTTCCCATCTGTAAAATGGGATAACTCACTGGAGTGCTATAGAGCTGCTCAGACAGTACGGGGATGGTGGCCATACAAGCAACTAAGGCAGACTTGCCCAAAGCCACAACGCTGCAGAACTTCTGAACTCCAGAGGGACCTTGGCAGAGATGAGACTGGATGAGATGAGAGTGGAGTGTCTACGCTCCCCATTGACAACTCTCAGAGTTCTGAATTCTGGGGCAGTCGCTCCAGATGGGGGATGGGCCAGAGCCAGCCACATCGGATCCAGATCTGCTATGAATCCAGAGTTCAAGGGTGTTCAGAGTCCTTGTTCATCTCACACGCTGCTCCCACGTCATACCACCCCAGTATCAGTATCAGACACGCCCGCACAGTATGGCGATCACCTAGGCCTGACACAGGAGGGCAGGGCAGCTCTTGATTCTGTCACCATACAGTGAAAGGTCAGAGAGCTGCAATTCATACAGTATATTCAGTAGGAAACAGGATGAGTTAAAGGTTAATTGATGAACCTTACATAGGAATTTCCTCCCTTTAAATGTTTGTCGTCTGATCCCTTTAGCAGGCTGACGTTTTACTACTGAACAAATCGTTATTTGCAACCTGGGCTGCATCATAACCAAATTCTGCGCATGATCCCTGATGGTTAATCTTCCGGATGTGTGTGTCTTGCCGCAGAGTTACCGCACCTTAAAATATCATACGCCAATACAACACCCAGCAAATTTGCAATGACAATGGCCTTATTCCACGTAGAGAGACATCTCTGCTTGCAGCGTGTAGGGAGTTATATGTCGTAAAAACAAGGGTCATTTGCCACATTGCACTACATTCACATGTGCAACTTTCCCTGGCATCAAAAGGGATTTTGTGCCTGGATTAAGAACTGCCTATTGTTCCAATTTATGGACACCAGATCCGTGTTTCGCAGATTAACAGCTCTCCATCGATACATAGGTTTCACAGAGGTGGTAATGGGCCAGTGGCTCGAATGATCATTCACTAGTCTCTCATTGCTTGGCTGCTGCTGACTGTAGCTGGCACATCTGCTGTCCCAATCCTGAGCTCTCCCCCAGTGCCGGGCTGTGGCTTATTGGCACAATCCAGCCCTGAACTGGGTGTGAAATTAGGCAGCACAATTCCTTCCAGGGCCACTTACAAAAATCCTATTGGTTCGTTGCAAGTGCTGAACTGCCTCCCCCTCGCTGCACCCCACTAGTGCTATACGGGGGTCTCATTCAGCCCCCACACTCTGCAGTTTACTCGAGTCTACCCCTGACTCCACTGCTGAGGGGCAGGCAGGTCCCCAAAATGCCAGGAGAGCCTGGCCCATTTCTGGCCTTGTTCCATTCCTTTATGGACAGGTTTCTGGTCAGCCTGTCTGAGACCTGTAGCATATGTTCCCTGACAGAGACAGGGCCATGTACATGTATAACACAGGGAGTAGAGTATGGGCTGCGTGCAGCTCCCAGTTACACCAATATAAATCCAGAGTCACTCCAGTGGAGCCAATGCAGGTCTACACTGGTGTAACTTGTATCCACAATTGAAGCTGTGTGATCGGCCCCCTGGCTCGCATGGCATTCTCCCTGTTCCCTGTCTGGGTGAGCCAGTCTTCATAAACAGCATCTCCACCGCAGGTTCTGTTCCGTGATGAGACTAATCTAGTTTTGTGATTAAACTAAACTACCCCAAGAATTTGTGAATAGACAGGGCTGGGAAGAAGGTCAGAGCGAAATCCTATTTAGAGTTTGCTGGATCATGTACAATCATTTCCCTCCCACTCTGCTTAGCTCTGCCCCTACGGGTGATATCACATCCCCCTTTTGGGGGACAACCCCTTTTCCACCGAGTCTATCTAACCTGAGTCCCTAACGCCGTCTCCAATCTAGCACATATGCTCAGCAATTCTCCATCTTCTCCTAACCGGCTGCCAACATCAGTGTCATCTGTTAACATCTGGAGACGTTTATCCTTCATGCACAGCTCCCGTCCCCCAAGCTATCATTTCCCAGGCAGTAAGTAAAGGTGGGACCTGGCCAGAGTTGCCTCCGTTTTTGAGGAGGGGTCAGTTTATGACTCAGCTCCATACAGAGTTTGGAGCCAGCGGTGAAGTTTGGAGCCAGACCCAAACTGCTCTAAAATTTCAATCCAGCATTAGCAGCAGCGCCACTTACTTCGCTCCTCCTCCTTCTCCAAGGCCATAGTGCATCTCCACGCCAGCTGACAGTTACCAGGAAAAGACGGAGTGACATTGACAGCCATGGGTCGTGCTTCCTTAAATAAGAACTTTGTTGCGAAGAGGACGGTCTATGCTATCTGCCTGCTCTCCCAGTAATGGCGCTATGTGAATTTTGAAATACGGCCCTTTTTTACGATTCCGTTATGAGAGGTGGGTTTCCTGCCTCTATCTGTCTCGCTCATACACATTCATAACATTCAAATTTATAATGTAATCTTACTTGCCGTTCCATATTTATGAGAAGTTTTGATGGGTGTTTCTTTATGTGATAATATCAGGCGGAATGCTAACCCATTGCCTCAAACCACTGTAAAGTCGTTTTCTTACATAATTGACATCGGCATATTCTTTCATTATACAAGATTTAGCATGCATCTGCTCCACCATTGCACGGCAATAGATGACTTTTTCCAGCGCCTCCTATTATCAATTCAAATTAGCCCCATTTCCCGGAGCTACTGTATGGATTTTACAGTTGACAGTAAGGGAAAAACATAGGAGCATAATGACTCTCTTAAATTATTCAGGCCTAGTTAAACCCAGTTCGGTCTGAACTGGAGAGTGAGCGAAGGAGAGGGGAGGAAGGAGGAGAAACCACCCCTCCCCCCCCCAAACTCATCAGTTATAAAATGCAGCCATCTTTACAGTGAGTTATGGGGTTTGCCACCTGCAAAAGGCCTGGAAGTCTTTAATCAAAGAGAAAAGTCTGTCACGGCGCCGTCATTTTCGTTAGGGTAACTGGGTTCAGCAGGAGGCTAAGCGGAAATGTTGGTGAAGAGATGGAGGTTTATCTTTATCTTTGATCTTTCCAACTTTTCTGTCCCTCCCATTTTCCTTTCCAAACTGCCTCTTCCCAACAAAACCTCACCCCCCAACCCCCACCGTTGCTGCATCTGCCTTCCGTGCCGACTGCACAACGGGAGTGTTTAGAATCAGTAAGGGGGACAGTCAGGGCACCACCATTTTGTTTCTGCAGCTCAGGCCCTTGGTTACGATTGGTGCCCAGCACCCGGCTGGGGGCTAGAGAGAGAAAGTACCTATGGGAGGGATGGAGGGATGGATAGATTAGATAGATGTGTATGGGAATGGGTGGATGGATGGGTGGCCATGTAGATAGATGTGTATGGCGATGGGTGGCCATGTAGATAAATGTGTATGGGGATGGGTGGATGTGTACAGGAATGGACGGACGGACAGACAGATGGATGGACAGACAGATGGAGTACATATGGGGTTGGAGAGAGATGTGAGGAAATGTGAGGAAATAAAGGTGGGCAGTTACAGAGTGTGTATTTGGGACACTAGAGGCACAGGGTCACTGATTAGTTTGTCACTATCCCAGGTGAAAAGTGACCACGTTGGACATGACCATCCACTGATCACAGACATTAGACAGGCGAGCCTTTGAATGGCCTGTCTAGACCACCCCTGCTCAGCTGGGCCGGATTGTTCATTTTCCAATGCTTTCCCCATTCTAGTTTTAAATGCCTCGACAAGGGGGCTTGATGCCGGATCACTGGGTGGAGTTCTCTGGTTTGTTTGAGCAGCAGGTCAGACAAGATGATCAGACTGGTCTCTTCTGCCTTAACATGGCTCTCCATTACCCCACACCTCATGTGGTCGTTCTGGTGTAATAACCTTTTACTCCCAGTTGGCACCGGAGTAAACGACTATACAAGGTGCAGGCCAACGGAGAACCAGGTCCTCTATGCAGCCATGGAGCTCCTGCCATCTCCCTCCGAGCCTGTTCTGTAATCTAACCCATCCCCTCCTTGGAAAATAGTTCTGAGCCTTGTGCAGGATCAAGAACATCGTTGGAATAGTAATAATTATTATCGTCATCTGGCCTATTGTCTATTTTCCTTTTGCTGAATTCCCAAAGGCGAACAAAGTCAAAGCAACCTTTACCCATCTGGACCTGGTATGTTTGGCAATAGTGAGATCTGCTGTAAGCCAGAGAAACCCTCCAGTGACTCCAGCGTTGAGCCGAGTAACTTAGGGTTGAATTAGAAGAGATGTTTTTAGAAAGAGGGGAAGCGAAGGTCACAGGGCAGGACAGTGGCAGAATCAGGATTAGGTGTCCCTACTCCAGTCCACTAGGCCACGCTGCCTTCTAAGGCTATGCACGGGTGACCGCACAGACTGCCCGGGCAGTGGGAAGCCCGTTCTTTCATGCGTGGTGGCAGTTACCATCAGGCCCTGCTTGCCGTTTGCTCCTCCGTCGGCGTTCGCACCGTTGCTAACAGCGCGCCGCTGAATCGTTCCCCTGGCTTTCCTCGTGGAGCAGTGCGGGAGCTTTGTAACTTACCAGACGCACAAAGTCCCCTGATTCTCAAATTCCCGAAGCTTGGCCATGGTGGATCTTTTCAGGAAATCCCCCTCGCAGGGCGCAGTCCCCGCATAGTTTACCCGCAGCTGTTTTGCCTGATTTATTGACTGTGGCTTTGGCTTGTGCACAAGTAGCAAAGTGGTCAATTATCCGTAGGACGTATCCAGAGCTCCCTGCCTGGCTAAGCACTAAAGCCCTGAGTCAGCAAAGCACTTAGGCACCTGTTCATTTCCAAGCCCATGGGCTAGGTCCTTTGAAGTCAATAGGAATTAATGGGACAACTCACCTGCTTAAAGTTAAGCACATGCTTAAATGTTGTGACAGATCGGGGCCCATATACAGGTAATCGGTGGAAAGGGGCAGTGGTGGGAGGGATTCAGAAGGGATTCCATTGCTAGGGGAATGCACAACTGCGGCCCTAAGCCCCCTTTGTCAGGGGTGAGGGATCTGGCCCATGGCCTTTAGGAGATTATCCTGACACAAAGTTCCACGTGTCCCCAGACAGCTGCAGATCTGGGTGCTACCCCAGTCCACAGGGCTGTACGTAATAGCTCCGGTGCCCAGGAGGGTGAACCGCACTTCCAGGAGCCGGAGCGATCCGTGATGAGACATCGCGACAGCGAGGCCAATAGAAACGGACATCCAGAGGAGACCCCATCCCCTGACGTCCGAGCCGGTTCAGTTTGGGCCACGTTTGTCCTGGCAAACTGCCCTAGCCCTCTGCTTGGCCCCACATGTGAACTGGGTAGAACACCCGTGGCTCACGCTTCCTCCCTCAGTCATGTTCCCCACCCGCCTCGGCCCCCGAGAGGTCACATATCCCATCACGCCGTCCATCAGTGACCTCTCCGTCAGCACAAGATGTTGCCTCCTGGAGCTTAATAGCACCCAGCATGAACAGGGGAGATTCTAGGGCCACGGCTGAGCTGTGGGGTTGTTTTTCCAACGGGTATTCGAGAGGATGCCGTTTCTATAAGGAATTGAATTGATAGTTCTGTGTTAAGCCTCCGTGTCCCCAGTGAGTGAGTCCGTCTCCTGTGTAGCTACAGTTTTAAGACCAGTTTTAAGACCTTGGAGATTCTCTTAGGTTGGGAGGCTTGAGGAGCACACGAAGAACGAACACAGTGGCCACGCACATAGTCACAAGTAAGTAATTTAGTCTGTATTATCAGTTACACTCACACATACATCCGTACAAAACCTGAGAGAGCTCATGCAACAGCCAAGGCTGTATTCATATTCACAAACCCAAAGAGATCAACGACTCGGGTGGATCTCTTAACAGGTGGTCATCGAGAGAGGGTTGTTTCTGGATGGGGTTTTCCCACAGGTGTTGCCACTCTATCTGTACCAAGAACCCTTCTATGACCACGTTCACCACCTTAAGCATATGCCTGAGTGTTCCCACCCCCTTTTCCTTATCTGTACTTCCACACCCCATAAACCTTGGGGTGCCCCCGCTTTTCAGAGGTTGTTCTCTTCTCATGAGCAGCAACGTACACATGTTCCCATGGTAACCTGCGGTGAGAGCAAAACTTCCCATGATGTTACAGTCAGGTGTCTGGCAGTCTACACGGGTACATTGCAGCATATTTTTCATGACATCACATATTGGCATATTCTTTACAGTAATCTTGTAAATTTACTGGCACAGGGTTATTCCTGGGTCACCTCTTATGTCAATCATCCATAGGCCTGAGGCCTAGTATGGCTAACCTGAAATCTTACAGGCCTCAACCTGTAGGCCTTGCATTATAGCCTTACTTTATTTATATTCCTAATAGACACTCATCAATACTACGCCTATGAGCCTATCCTACCAATTCCTATATCTACAACTTAAATCTATTCATCACAGGCTGAGTACATATGAGTTAGCCACAACAATAGATAACACAATTAAATGATAAGATGACCTAACTGGCTAGAGAAGTGATGTGGGGCTAGGGGGGAGAGAGACCATATGTTCTGGTATTGGCCTGAATCTATGCAGGGCCCAATGGAATTGATATCCTAGAATCGTGCTCAAAGCAATGTTAAATGGAGTGTTTTGCTCAAAGGGGAAATGAAAATGGGAGGTGAAGTTGTCATGTGGCTTGAAAATTGGCTAAAGTGGAATGTATGGATCGGGTGGGAAGCGTCTAATAGGGAACCATGGGGTGTGATGTTAGGACCAGTCTTAATTAACAGCTTCATTAGTTGATCTGGAAGAGGGTCTTCATTAAAGAAATCTGCAGATAATAGTGAATTTGGGAGGTGTCACCAAAACCAGACAGGACAGAGAAATAAAACCAAAAGATTTAGCTCCGACGCCTGTTGGAGGCTTTCCCCTGACTGCAATGGGAGTTGGATTGAGCCCAAAGAGTGGTTAGAAACATGAATAGGAAATAAAATGCGAGTCAGCTTGGGACAGCCTCGGCAGCCGAGCAGAAATGAATTTGCGGCGAGATATGGATGCAAAGGAGGCCAATGCAATTTTGAGCTATATACACAATTGCGTTGTGTAGTGGCTTAGTGAGGTAACTGTCTCAGACTCTATCTATGGCTCTGGTGCAATTGCATCTGGAATACCCTGTGCAGTTCCAGACCTGTTACCAGAAAGATGTTGACACAACCGGATAGAGTTTGGAGAAGAACTAGGGAAATGACCAGGGATCTGGAAATGACTAGGGATTTACAAGGAAGGATTAAAAGAGCTAAATACACCTGGCTTAGCTTAATGATGAGTCAGAGGGGACATGATGACAGTCGGCAAATAGGTGAAGGATATTATCAGCGAGCAGGGAGAGAAATGATTGTGTGTGTGACATAAGGGACGAACAGGATGGAATGAAGGAAGCGGAAACAGACTGAATTTCAGGAAAACTTCCTGAGAACGAGGCCTGTTAGGAAGTAGCAGTCTCCCAAGATATGTGGTTGGACGTGACTTGGGACATTTAAAAGTAGACAGGACCCTGTGCTGGAGAATACACAGTAGGGAACAAACCTGCCCGGGCTGAGCAGTAGCCAGGATGATTTCACAGGCCTCTTTCCATGCGAGTCGTAGAGCCCCACGGACACCAGGCCCCACGCTGAAGCATTAACACGTACAAGAAAATCCATTTTTAAAAACCTGTGGTGGTGGAAGTGAATGAAGCTGGCGCCAGCCAGGACATGGAGAGTTGCTGCTTTAGACTTTCACCTTAACCTCCCTGCCAATGCCCCTCAACCCCGACCCGCAGCCCTCTCCGCTATTCCAGTCCTTTGTCCTCCCGCCTCACCCATTCCTCTGGCTTCGCCAATGCACTTCAGTCCTGACTGCCAACCCCGGCTAGCACAGCCCTGGACTCCAAACTGCAGCTCTGCTGATGCCCCCCACTCCCAACTCGCAGCCCCCTGCTAGCACAGCCCTGGGCCTCTCCAGGCAGAGGATGCCAATCACGCTACACTGTGTGCGGGAGCCAGAGACCTGCGCTGGCAGCAAGCAAGGTCCTGCTTTGAGCAGGGGGTTGGACTAGATACCTCCTGAGGCCCCTTCCCACCCTGAGATTCTATGATTCTATGACAGCGAATCCCCCTGTGCCACCTGGCAGCCTCCCGAGTGTATGCGGCCCATCAATTTTCCGATGCGTCCTCCTGGTGTCAGTTAAAAGGTCACATCAGGAGACACAGGCATCGCATGGCCCGGGGGATGTGCCAATAGCGTCAGCCCCAGCTCACGCTACCCTCGCCCACGGCCCTGCCCCCGCCAGCGGAGGAAGCAGCTGCCTGTCGATCGGCACGGAGGCGGGGGCACTGAGTTGGTCAGGGCAGGGGGGTTACCATGCAGACCCCGAGGGGCTCAGCCCTTTGCTGTCACAGGTGGGACGGAGCCAGCGTTACCCCGGATAAACATGGCAGGCGCTCCCTAATCACATCTCCTTCCCAGTCGCATGGGGCAGAGATGAGGGGGCCCCTCCTATGACCTCCCTGCATCCTCAGCGCGCTGCAAACAGACAGCGCTTCCCACTCCCGCCAGCCCCCCCACCCCCTTTGTCCTCCCCCCCACCCCACCCCGCAGCGGATCGGTTACATGGGGGCGGTAAGCCCTAGCAGGCGGAGGGGGGGATGGGAAGGGGAGCCGGCGATCAGAGCTGAAGGCAGCGAGTGGCGTCGGGGCGGGGGGGACGATGATGAATTTCCCAGGGCCTGCACTTCTCCGGAATCAAAGAATTCTTCCAACTGATCGGATTTACCCAAAGTAACATGCATCCGGGATGGGGGCGGAGGGTTCTCCTCAAGGCAACAGCTGGGAACAGGCCTAAATATGATTAATTAACGCTGTTAAAAAAAAAAAAATCCACAGATGCAATTAAGATTTATGGGTGTGAGCGGATGAGAAGATTCAGGAGAGAGGCGAAGGAGGGGATGGGGGAAGGGGAAAGAACGGGCGGATTAGGATGTAATGCTTCTTTGCGCTACAAGGTACAAACAAAGGGGCGCTGGCGAGAGCGGGTAGGCGGAGGGCTGGGCGGGGGGAGCTGGCTCCGTGGCCTGTTCTCTGGGGATCGTAGCCTGAGCAGGGGGCCATTGGAGGAAAGCGCTGGCATGATTTACGGGGACAGCCTGCCGGGCTGCAGAGCGCCGGCGGCCATTTTGTTAGCTGGACCTCGACGGCAGGAGACAACGAGGCACGCGGGCTGCTCACGGGCCTGTTGTTTTGAGGAGCGGGCCTGTTGGGTCTTGTTACTCATCTCTAGATGTTGGCGGGGGGGAAGGCTCAGTGCGCCCACAGAGATGTCGAGGAGACTGGACACCTGTTTGCTGGGGGAATCTAATGATATGAATGCTGCAGCTCTGGTCAGGCCAGCAGGGGGCGCCGGATGGGCAGAACTCCAGCCAAGCCAGCAGGGGGTGCCGGAAAAACAGGACCCTATGAAGGGGAAAATCCCACATTTTTCTAAAACAATAACCAGGAAGGCTCAGATTTCTAAGGCCCGTGTATGCCTAGAGTTGCCACTGTATCAGTTACCAGCACAGGACACTCCTGTGAAGCCAGCCGGTAATCCCATTGCTATGCACGATTTCTTAGACCATGGAATAGTCGCCCATGGGAAATGGGGGAAGCCCAGAGTTTAAGTCATTTAAACCCAAGCTGGACAAAGCACTAAGAAGGAGACTGGGGGCAGGAGCCGATGAGACCTAATGGAGCTCTTCCCTGTCTGATGTGCATGGCTGGCCCTGCCCCCTCGTAACTTCCCCCGACCAATGTCGGGATGTTCCGGCGGAAGAGGCCTGTGGCAAAGCTCTCACTGGCTGCAGGGGGAGCAGGTTCGGCCGCTGACTCAGGACTGGCGTGGCTATAGGGGGAGAAGGAAGATCTAGCCATGGAGAAGAAGAGGGGGGTTAGTACTGCTCCAGAAGTTGTGCTAGAACTCACGATTTCAGAGGGAGGTGGGTCGTGAAGGGGAACAGCCTCAGAACTCGAAATCCAGGGCCCCTGGTTTATGGCCTGAGACCATCTCAAGTTTCCAAACAGCTTCTGGGAACGGGATCGTGCCTGTGCTTGGAAAAGTGACACTATTATATAAAGCTCTCGGGGTGAATCTCACTGAGGCCAAGGTGGCTGGAGGCCCAAATGCTGTTTTAGAGGAAACCAAGGTTGGAGACACGGAAGAGTGTGTGTGGGGGGGTATTAGTAGGGCCTGGTGATCCAGTTTGGTGACCCATAACTCCAACCTGCCTGAATCTTCAATCCCCTTGAACCAGGAGCAGAGGAAGCTCCCTAAAAGTGGGGGGGGGCACAGGAGTCCGAACCATGGCCCCGCCCCCCACACCACCCCTTCCCCCTGAGGCCCTGCCCCCGTGCTGCCCCTTCTCCTCAAGCCGCCACCCTCATGCTGCCCCATCTCCCGAGGCCCTGCCCCCACACTGCATCTTCCCCCAAGGTCCCGCCCCCACACTGCCCCTTCCCCCAAGGCCCCACCCCTGTGCTGCCTTGACACCCCCGTTCCGGCACCCCTGCCTGGAACTAACCCTTGTTTATGAAGTGCCAGGGGTACCCAGATACGGGGTGAGTCGTGATCCCAGTTTGCCCCCCCTCAGTTTTGTGGCCTCACTACACAAGACTCCACCCCACTACACACTGGAGCTGGGGCGTCACTTGCTCTGGGGCAAGGAGGGCAGTTGCAAGGTGGGAAGCCATCGCCGGCAGCAAGGAGTGGAGGGATGGGGGGGAACCAGGAGAGTCTAGGGCAGGCACGTGTGGAGAGGCGGAGTTGCGAGGGGGCTCGGAGGTGGTCACGGGAAGCCTGGCAGCGACGCTGTGGAGAAGGAGGAGCTGGTGGAGGGAGTCCAAGGGTGGGTGAGGTGGCCAAAGCGACGGGCAAGGCCCTAGCGGCTGCCTCTAGTCCAGACTGGAAAGGGAATGGCCTGGGTGCTGGGGGAGAGGAGGCGGTTTCACCGCACTGTGGGATAGTGCATGGTCAGGGGGCTGCATTAATGACCTTTGCAGATGGCAAGGGGTGAGAGCAGGCTAAGAGGGACTCCAGCTGAGAGGCCTGTGGGGCAGGGAGGATAGTGATGGGTCCAGTGGTGCCAGAGGATGTGGGGAGTGGAGAGGGCTTGGGAGCAACATAAGAACATAAGAGCGGCCAGACTGGGTCAGACCAAAGGTCCATCCAGCCCAGTATCCTGTCTACCGACAGTGGCCAATGCCAGGTGCCCCCGAGGGAATGAACAGAACAGGGCAGTTATCGAGTGATCCAGCCCCTGGTGCGGGGAGTTCAGTTTTGGCCACACTATGAAGTTTAGGGAGGCAGGGCGGCTATGGGGAGACGGCTCCAGAGCCTGGCAGCAGATCTAAATCGTCAGCAAAGAGGTGGCAGCTCAGGCCACGTGAGCTCATCCAGAGATGGGTTCTCTGAGGAACGCCCAAATCGGAGACGGTAGGAGGAGACACAGCTTGAACCCAGCCGCTCTTCCCCTACAAAGTTATCAGCACAGCTGGGTTTTCACTCTGGCAGGTTGCTTTATCTCTCTCTAGTCCCTGACATAGTCAGCAGTTTTCCAGCTGTCTTTCCTCTCTAGAGCTAAATCCAGGGCATCAGCAGGAAAACGGGAAGAGAACGCACCTCTGCACGCTGTTAAACAGCGCGCCCATAACTAAACTCGCCATCCTCACCGGCACCGTCCTCACCCCCTGTCACCATGGACTCTCTGAAATGTGCATCCCAAGCAAAGGGAAAAAAACTTGTAGGGAAAGGTGCCAGCCCAGCTGGATGAATCACCATGGCAGAAAGGTTATTAGGAGGAAGCAGAGTGCCTACAGGGAATGGGAAAAGGGATTGATCAGCAAAGACAGCTACATTACAAACGGTCGGAATAAAGTGAGAATTGCTAAACGTCGAGCTGAATTAGCTCTTGCCCAGGAAATGAAAATAAATAAGAGGTTTTTTAGTGATAGAACTAAAACGAGACTAAGGAAGGATGGGGTAGGGCTGCTATGCATGGGAAGGAGTTTAAAAATAATCTAGGTACAGCCCCAAAACTAAATGCAGACTTTGCCTCGGTTTTCTGTAAGGGAGCAAATATGGAATGTGGGCATGAAGGAAAATGGCTGATGGAAGTGAGAGTCTAGAAATGGAAACACCGCATTGGCGGTGGAAGAAAAACTCAACGAGCTTCATGCGCTCAAATCCGGGGCACCGCATAACGTCCACCCCAGAATAGTGAAAGAACTGGCACATGAGATTGCTCGTTCGGTAACACGGATTTATAATAACTCTAGATATTCAGGGTAGTACCATAAGACTGGAGAACAGCCCATGTCGTACCTATTGTGAAGGGGGGGGGGCGGAGGGAGCAATTATAGACCTCAGTAGTGTGCAAGGGGTTAGAATGTCTAATGAGGGAAAGAATAATTCAATTCCTGGAGGTAAATGCTAAAGGTAACGTAATGATGTAATGCAACATGGGTTTGCCAAAGGTAAGTCATGCCAGATTAACCTGATTTCCTTCTTTGAGAAAAGAACCGATTTTTAAACTAAGGGATGTGCAGTAGGTCTAATATTCTTGGACATCAATAAAGCATTTGACATGGTAGGTACCACATAGGAAATTATTACTTAAATTAGGGAAGATGTTGCTCGTTACAAGCATTGTAAGGTGGGTAAGGAGCTGGCTAAGGGGGAGAACTCAAGGGGTTGGCCTGGAGCGAGGTTACTAATGGAGCTCTTCAAGGATCATTCTTGGGACCAATCTTATTTAATATTTTTATTAAGGACCTTGGCACAAACTAGGAGTGTGCTAATGAAATTTGCTGATGATACAAAGGCAGGGGGCATCGTCCCTACAGAGGAGAATCAGAATATTATAGAGAAGATCTGGATGACCTTGATGACAGGAGTGACAGAAATGGGATGAAATTCAATAGTATGAAGTGCAAGGCCACGTGCTTAGGGTTAATGTATGAATTCTGCTGGGGGCTTATCAGTTGGAAGAGACAGAGGAGGAGAGAGACCTGGGTGTGTGGGTGAACCACAGGATGACTATGAGTCACCAATGTGATGCAACTGTGCAAAAGGCAAATGTGATCCTAGGATGTATCAGGAGAGGCATTTCCAGTGGCGAGAGAAGTATCAATGCCATGTACTAGGCACTGGTAAGGCCTCATTGGGAATACTGGGTTCAGTTCTGGTCACCCAGGTTAAAGAAAGATGAAATCAAACCGGAAGAGGTGCAGAGAAGAGTAAATAGGATGAGCAGAGGAACGGAGGGCCTGTCTTATGAGAGGAGACGGGAAGAGCTTGGCTTGATGAGTCTAGAGAAAGAAGGATGAGAGAGGATGTGATTTCTCTCTCTAAATGCATTGGGGGTAAATACCGGGGAGGGTGAAAAGCTATTGAAGCTAAAGGAAAATGGTGGCACAAGAACAAATCGCTATAAACTGGCCATGCCCAAGTTCAGGCTGGAAATCAGAAGCAGGTTTCTAACCATCAGAGGAGGGAGGTTCTAGAACAGCCTCCCAAGAGGAGTTGTGTGGGGCAAACAACTTAACTAGTTAATTAGAGAGAGCTGGACAAATGTTTGAGTGCGACTGTGTGATGGGGCTGGTTGTGCTGGTGTGGGGCAGGGCACCCGCTCCGGCGCTGGAGGGGTTGGAAAAGCCCTGTAGAGGGCTGGGGCTGCGAAAGGGAGTAAAACCCCGGCTGATTGGGGGAAGTGGCTGCAGCTGGGGCCACGCCCCAAAACAAGCAACTGGGCCTTATAAGAAGGCCTGGGAAGTCAGAGGAAGGAGTCTCACTCTGACTTGAGAGGGAGATAGGCCTGGCTGCTGGGGAACTCACCCAGGGGATCTAGAGGGAGGCAGAGCTGGGGAAAGGCCTTAGGAGCGGGGAAGTCCTAGGCCAGCAATTCCCCAGGCTGCAGGGCCTAGTTCTAGGCCCTCCTAGGCATTGGGCTTGCAGTGGGGCAGCCGGAGGGTGGGTTAAGGCAGCTAGTTCAAACCCCTTGTTGCCTGTGATGATCGGCTGATAGACTGCAGTCCGCCCCAGGGCGCGGGGGCTAAACAGAGACTGGCAGTAGCCATGACTGAGGTGATGTGGGGATAGGGGGTGGGGGTTCCCCTGGGGTGGGGAAACCCCGTAAGACTGTGGGGTACTGCAGGAGGCAGAACCCTGAGATAAGGGTCCTGGGAGGGACATGGGGGGCCAACAGCAAGTGGATCACTGGCCTGCAGAGGGCGCTCCTGGGTCAAAGCTAATTCCCAAGGATGGCCAGCAGGAGGCGCCGCAGGGGTGAGTCTGCACTGTGCTACAGGCTCTCTTCCAGTTTCTATCTTAAATGTTCCTAAAGCTCATGCTTCAGGGTTTCAGCCAGCCATCGGCGGGGTCAAGAAGGGATTCCCCCCTCAATGCATTCTGGGAGGGTTTTTTTTATCTCCTTCCTCTGAAGCATCAGGGCTGGAGATGGGACACTGGGTGGGGTGGGCCAGGGCTCTGAGGTGGCACCGGGCATTCTCTGTGGTTGGCTGGTTCTTGCTCACATGCTCAGGGTCTAACCGATCGCCATGCGTGAGGTCAGGAAGGAAATTTCCCCAGGTCAGGTTGTCAGTGACCTCAGGGGGATTTTGCCGCCTTCTGCAGCCTGTGGGTGCAGGTCACTTGCCAGGAGTATCTGGGTATGTCTCACTTCACCGTTGCTCTGCCACTGCAGGGGGCCATGGGCACTGGTGCACCTCGGCCCCTCCCGTTCTCTGCCTGTGGCACATCACGGTCCAGTCTCCTGGGGGCTGTGATACTTTGGCCTAATTTGGGAAGTTGGGTGCAGTGTGTGGGTGCTGGGTGGGGTTGGAGGCCTGTGAGGTACAGGAGGCCAGACCGGATGACCTGGTGGCCCCTTCTGGCCTTCAGCTCCGTGACGGTTGCACCGTGTCTGACACATGGAGGCCCTGACCCTGCTGGAGGCTCTGGCTGAGTGGACTTCTAGGGCTGCCCAGAGCCCTGTTGTCTCCTCTAGGACTCCATGCGGGTGCAGTCGTGAAGGCTGCTACTCAGCCGACGCCTGGCGATCTCCAGAACGAAGGGCAGGAGCTGCTTTAGCGTGAGCTAAAGAGGCAGGCTCCTGTGCTGTCTGCCTCAGGCACGGAGGGGGATGAGGAACTCGCTGACCTGTGAATCTGGCCACTGGGGATCCAACCACGGGGCCAGGACCTTTGTCAGCTGTTTGGGGCAGGAACCGTGTGTTTGTTTGGAGTGTCACAAAACAAATACATTTCATAATTCCAATTAACAGTAATCATGATTATGAGGAAATAATTGTAAAGGCACCAGAAGATGCCGGCCCGTCCTGCGTCTGGTTGGGGGATGGGAGGAGAGGAGGCTGTGTTTGTATCCCCTGTGAGCATCACCCTAACAACATGCCTCGGACGTAGGCTTTTCGCCGCCAGAGAAGCTGCATTTATGCTCTGGCTGATACAGGGCCTGATCCAAAGCACATTTCCTAAAGTGGCCGCTGGCTTTGGAGGGCCAATGCAAAGCACTTTAAATCTCTCTCTGCCTCAGTCTCCCCACCTCTAAAATGGGGGTAGCAATCAGAGTGAGTTCAGTTATTCTTTGGGAGCAAATTGTCCTGTCACACAGGAGTCATCTCGGCCTCCAGCCCCACGGCCCCTCTTGGTGGAGGGATGGGGGTTCATCAGCCCCGCCACGAGAATAAATAACCTTCCTCTCCCTGGGACATCAACACTGGCAGATATGCTGCCCCTTGCATTGGAATGGGGCAGAGCTAAACCGGACAGTTTTGCAGCTGGCTTGGAGAGACCCTTGGGCGTGGGAACTGTTTAGCTTGCAGACTTGCTGTTGTTAACTGGGCCATATTCAGCAGCCTGGCGGACACACCGGGTGGGGAACCAGGAGTGTTGAAGCAGGTTAAACAACGTTCCCTTCTCTCCGAGAAAGCTTCTGGCCCCAGGCCCATCGCAGGCATGGAACGATCCTCAGCACCAGTAGGGTGGGTGGGTGGATAGGTAGATCTTACAGAAGGGGCTGGATATACAGGAATTCTGGCTACTTTTATCACCCTCTGGACTAGCATCCTTCACCCTCCTCCCCAGAATAAATAAATAAAAGCAGCGAGAGGGCGCAGTTAAGTGCCCAAAGCACAGGAGAGACGAGTAAAGGCATGTCAGCTCTATAATCCCTCCTGCTTCAGAGCAAAAACCAACCCCTAACGGGCAGAATCCCAGAACAGCTCCACTTCCATTTAGGAACCTAAAGCAGGGGCAGATTTTTAGCAGTACCCAGCAGCCTGGTTTTCCAAAGAGCCTAGAACCCAAAGTGCGTCCATCATGGTGAGCTCTTTGGAGAACCCGGGCTGGGGCTAGGAGGTTATTCGGTGAGTGCCCACTAGAGGGTGTCTAGCACCTTTCTCCCCTGCAGCTGCTCCCTGCCCATGTGGGACACAGGTCCCCGGGGTAGGGGGACGCTGGAGTTGATCTGGCCTGGGGATTCCTGTTTCTACAGAGGGGATGAAAGCAGAAATGGTGATTCAACATGGCAGAGGGACATGGGGAGGCTGCTCCACCGGGTGGGTGCTGCCAGGGGGTGGGTCTTGCACCCACCATGCAAAGTAAGGAGAGCAATAGAGAGAGACAGGCTGAGACCCATCGACCGGACAGTGCATGGGGGCAGCTGGCTCGGTACCCGCTCTGGGGATAGCTCAGAGCCTCTCTCTCCAGAGGTCTGGGACCAGCACTTCTCAGCTGCATGGAATTCTCCCCTGCTCTGGGCCCCTCATAGCCTGCAGATTAGATGCAGTGGCAGGGCCAGCGTTGGGGTGCTAGGGGGAGCCGTAGCCCCCACGCAGAGAGGTACCCACCTATCCCTAGCCCCCCCACACACACACACACATTAAAATGGTTTGGGGACATCAGACTCCCAAAGGCAAAGGGTCAGAGGGGTAGCCGTGTTAGTCTGGATCTGTAAAAAGCAACAGAGAGTCCTGTGGCACC
>NW_020664446.1:2825295-2856683 GCF_002925995.2 Terrapene triunguis | reverse complement strand
TGAAAAATCCACCCCGTGAGAGACGGGGCTGTGCCGCTGTAGCGGTTTAAGGGGAGACCTACCCTGCGTTGCTCTGTGCCTCAGTTTCCCATCTGTGCAATAGGGATAATAGTCCTGCCCTGCGTCACACGGGTGTGTGAGAACAAATGCGCGAAAGGTGCTTTGATCCCATGGTGACAGGGCTGTACGGGAAGGTACCTTAGACAGACTGGACCCTGAACAGGGTTTATTAAAACTTGTGTGGTAAATGTTGACATGGAGAAACACATCCGAAGAAGTGGGCTGTAGCCCACGAAAGCTTATGCTCAAATAAATTGGTTAGTCTCTAAGGTGCCACAAGTACTCCTGTTCTTTTTGTGGATACAGACTAACCCGGCTGCTACTCTGAAACCTACAATTAATTTTCTTGCTTTACCCATCCCGAGGCCCGGAGAGGAGAGGAAAGGAAGGCCTGTATCCCCCACCCGCCCCTTTTCCTCTGAGAAGACCTGTCTCAAGCCCTCTGCTTGACAGTCTGGCATTTGCTTCTGTCCAGCTGTAGCTTAGGTTGATATCTCCATGGAACTGTCTGTTCTGTTATTCTCCAAAGCTGGGCCCAGAAACAGCTGGTAAACACCCCCCTGCTCCATACCTCACCGCTTTACCGTCAAATCAGCTTGCTTCCTCCTTCTCCTCCACACAGCCTGGGGCCAGCAGGAGGCGTGCGGATAGCTCAGGAGAGGCAGTCTCCTGCTCTGAGTTGCCAGCGCTGCAGCAGCCGTTGCAGGGGAAGTTGGGCTGAGTCCCTTCAGCCCCGGGATGGCGCATGCTCAGTGCCGCTGGCAGCTTAGAGAGTTGAGTTGCCAACGTCTATCCAATCTCTTCTGAGCGTGTGCAAACGGCGAGTTGCTGACGGCTTGCCTTATAACGTGGCCCCATCTTGTCTAATTTTCACAGGGCCAGCCAAAGGACCAGGGCGAGCCCTATGGCAAATGGCAAGCCCTGGCTCCTAAGCTTGGTGGCACTAGTGCTTCTTGGTGAAACTCTTGTAGGAATTATTTCACATGGGCAAACAATGCATTTCCCCCTTGCCTGGTTCTCAGGAACGGCGGAGCCACTTTGCCTGAAACTGCTGGCATGGAAAATATCCGCCTGAACCATTCCAATCTGGTAACGTTATAAGCAACTGAAACCTGGGGCGGATGCGGGGATGCTGCCACAGGCCCTCCCTATAAGAAGAAATAATAACAAGCTTGTGCCGTTATTTGAGCACCAGAACGTGACACTGACGGTAGACGCTAAATAAATTGAAAACATCCACCCACTGTGCAGTGGTGTCAACAAAGTGAACAGAAATTTGGGAATCATTAGGAAAGGGATAGATCATAAGACAGAAAATATCAGATTGCCTCTGTATAAATCCATGGTATGCCCGCATCTTGAATACTGCGTGCAGATGTGGTCGCCCCATTTCAAAAAAATTATATTGGAACTGGAAAAGGTTCAGAAAAGGGCAACCATAATGATGAGGGGAATGGAACAGCTGCCATAGGAGGAGAGATTAATAAGACTGGGACTTTTCAGCTTGGAAAAGAGACAACTAACGGGGGATATGATAGAAGTCTATAAAATCATGACTGATGTGGAGACAGTAAATCAGGAAGTGTTATTTACTCCTTCTCATAACACAAGAACTAGGGGTCACCAAATGAAATTAATAGGCAGCAGGTTTAAAACAAACAAAAGGAAGTATTTCTTCACACAACGCACAGTCAACCCGTGGAACTCCTTGCCAGAGGATGTTGTGAAGGCCAAGTCTATAACAGGGTTAAAAAAAAAACTAGATAAATTCATGAGGGTAGGTCCATCAATGGCTATTAGCCAGGATGGTCAGGAATGGTGTCCCTAGCCTCTGTTTGTCAGAAGCTGGGAATGGGCGACAGGGGATGGATCACTTGACGATGACCTGTTCTGTTCATTCCCTCTGGGGCACCTGGCATTGGCCACTGTTGGAAGACAGGATACTGGGCTAGGTGGACCTTCGGTCTGACCCCTTATGGCCATTGTTATGTTATGTTGACCTGCTCTTGTTTCACGGCTCACAGTGGCGTTCGGTGGAGCTGTGCCAAATAGGCCACATCAAACTGGGAAACACTTTCCAAAACGCTGCCCCCTTCTGAAGTTTCCACAAATATGCCTGTCGCCTGCCTGCCTTTGCAGGTGTGTGAGGGCAAAGGGTGATCTGTAGCCCCTTGCCAGTTTGGGGACGTGGCTTCAGAGACTCAGCCAGCAGCACAGAGACGGAGCCGGGACCTGAGGCTGAGGGAACCGCTATACTTCAGGCTGGAGGAGAAAATTCCAGCTCGAGGAGACATCCCCACGCGAGCTCTAATCACACGAGCGTGCTAAAAACTGCAGGGTAGCCACTGCAGCGGGAGCAGCGACCTGCCCTGCGTCCAAGACACTAGCTCGGTCAGTGCTCGCATGGGTACGTCTCCTCGAGCTGGAATTTATACCTCCAGCTGGAAGGCAGACATGCCCAGAGACTGCCTGTGTGGCCCGTGCTGGAGGGGGACACCCAGCCTGCGGCAACTGGACCAGGAGACCAAGTGACAAGCAGGGCCACCAGCGGCAGGCTCCCGAGAGCCCACCCACGGTGGGGACCACTCGGACGTGAGGGCAGGGGCAGTATTTGGGGGAGAGAGCTGGCTGCCGGGCGTCAGGTTAGAGCAGCCAGAGAAGATGCAGAGTTGCTCTCTGCCCCGGAGGCTCCATTTTGTCTCTCTGGACCAGTCAGGCCAGCAGCATCCGCAAGGTCTCCCTGCGCTGGGAGCCAGGGGGTGGCCAGTGGAAAGGGGGCACTCTCCGCTCCCCAGCAGGGACCCCACCCTTCTTCGCACTGGACTCCAACTCCACTACCCGCCTAAGGCCTGGGGGGAGATTTGGGGGGGGGGGCTTTTTAAATATTAATTTAGCTTGTGGGCATTTGGTGGGTTTTGCTGCAGTGCTGGTTAATTGTCCATGGATTGGCCATTGTGAGGGGTGTTCACCCCCCACACTTGCCCTGAAGGGGTTAATGAGGGCCAGACGGGCCTATTAAATAGCACAGGAGGGAGACACAGGCTGGGTGGAGAGCCTTGGTTAGAAAGACGCTCACCCGAGCAGAGGTGGCTGGGCTAGTATAAACCCAGGAAGCTGGCAGCAGCAAGGGCAGCTGGGAGAAAGTTTGTGGTCACCCTCTGCTTTACCCAGAGAAAGAGTAGGACCCTGGGGACCTGGTTTGGCCTAGAGGGTGGAGGCATAACCACCTGAAGAGTGGGGGAGGGAAGGAGCCAGTGGGCTGCTGTGAGCCTGTGGGCAGAGCCCTCCCTAGCGTATGGTGAATTGAGACCACCACCCCAGGCCTTGTGCTTTGGGGGGCCCTGTGCTTTGTGAGGAGGTGGGTGGGGAGGTGAGGTGGGTGAGGAGAAGCCAACTTCCTCCTCCCAACCTCTTCCTCCCCCCAGCACCTACCGCTGATCAACTGTTTTGCGGCATCTGGGAGGGGAGAGCGAGGGCGCAGTGCGCTTGGGGGAGGAACTGGGTGGGGAAGAGGTGGGGCAGGAAAAGGCAGGGCGGGGGCAGAGCAGGGGTGGGAAGAGGAGGGGTGGAATGGGGCCTTGGGGGAAGGGGTGGAGTGGGAGCGGGGCCTGGGCAGAGCCATAAGGGAGCACCCCCCGGCACATAGAAACTCGGCGCCTATGTCCCGGGCCCTGCACCCCCTAGGGACGGCCCTGCCTGTGGGACGCAGGGCAGGAAGCAGCCCAGAGAGTGAGTAGCAAGGCTGGGCACTGAACAGACATTGGCTGGCTGCTGTCGGTCCCTGGGCTGGAACCCGGAGCAGAGGGCAGGCCCTGGTTCCCCTGCCCGCCACTGGGGACGTGGCACTGGCTAGGCAGTGACCTGGAAGGCTGCCTGGGTCGCTGTGGGAGCGGCAGACGTTGGACGACTGTACCCCAGAAGGGGGGACGCTGGGCGACCTGGCTGGAGGGCCGAGTCACAAAGAGGAGGCTGCGGTTCCCGGAGCGAGAGAGGGGCCGCAGGCTGACACAGAGATGGCGTGCGACCACGGGAAGGGGCGATGAGCATGCAGAGCTAATCCCCAGCACGGCCAGGGGGGGCACCACCTGCGGTGAGTCGAGCATCCCATCACAGACCCCCTTGATTCCTTTGCCTATTCCCTTCTCCTGCTTTTAATGCACCCCAGTTCTTTGGGGTAATAAAATGTTGTGGGTCCTTGATTCCCTGTGGTTATAAACTTGTCATGGCCAAGAGGTCATAGGGGCTGGCTGTTTGTTTATGCCCCTGGGCACTGGGTGGAGGCCCCACGCCCAACGAACCCAGGGCCCAAGGTCACCATGCCCCTAAGGAGGGATGAATAAGGGGGCTCTATCATGCTCCAGGATCAGGGAGCCCAGGACACGGCTACATGTCAAAGCTGGGCCCTAAATATTCCCCCCACTCTGTGGGCATCAGGAAAGAAAAACCACGGCAGCTTTTCCTGCAGCCCGTTGGCACGTGAATCGGAGTTGGTTTGGGTTTAATCACGTGACTGGGGTCACATGATATTGGGTCCCTCGATTGGCTGAGCCACGTGCTCAGGAGGGGTCGGCAGATGCCCCTGAGTTCTTGTCTCAAGCGTCTGGGGGAAGATCTCTGGCCCCCAAGCGGTCTGAGTGGGGAGCTGCTTTGCTGTCCAAAGACACTGGCTGGGCATAGCAGGCTGTCAGCCCCCTTCCCAGGAAGGCAAGAGCAGGGGGATGAGAAATTGTTGACCCCGGGCCCACTGGGAGAGTGTGTTCCTGGGGGGATGTAGGCTGCAGGGGCCGGCCAGCCCTGCTGTAGATGTGAATCACTTTGATAAGCATCCAGCTGTGGGTATGTTTTATCTGAAGTGAACCCCAAACCTTTGGAGGTCTCTTGCTTTCATGTAGGTGTACTATCTACGGGGGTTCTTTAATGCAGTTTTGCAGTGGTAAGGCTGCCTTCCTGGGTGATTTTCTCTAGGTTCTGCAAAGCTTAGGTGGGGTTTGTGGCCTGCTTTTGCCCGTAGTCGTCCTGCATCGCTGTGGGGTCCCATCTGTGCTCCCCTAGAGAGAGGAAAATGTAGGAGTAATGTGCACGGGGTTAGGGGGGTGCCCGTGTTTCCTATTGTCACCCTTGGAAATGGCCCACCTTCTTCCTCCCAGCCTGGGCCGGCTTCTCCAGGGCCGGGCACCTTCGAAAGTCGCCTCCATGGTGCAGAAATGGTGTAAAACAAGACGTCTGACTGGTGGAGAGCCCTGCGCAAGGTGCAGGGGAATGGACGCTCGGGCCCAGGGCAGTACCAGTGTGCTTTGCTGAGCCACATGTGCTGAAGTGGTTAGTGAACAAGCCTGGGGCTTAGGAGTCCTGCGTTCTGTTCCTGGTGCTGGCACTGACCTGCTGGGGGGGCCTTGGGCATGTCATGTCACCCCCCCTCTGTCAGTGGGGTCAATTATATGACTTGACTAGTGTGGGTCCCTGCTGCCCTCTGCTGGACAGAAATCTGAGCAACTCATCTGTGTGTCATGGGCCCTGTGTTGCTATCAGAGATTCTCCTTTAGCTTTAGAGGCAAGGGCCAGGGCTTTGAGAGGCGCTGAGTTCTCTCCCTGGTCCATGAAGTTCCTAGTGGCCGTGGGTTGCCGCACAGTGCTGACTGCAAAGCACTCGGGGGGGTCAGAGCTGGGCTACACGAATGATCTGTAATCAATGTCTGGAAAGCACCTTGAGATCCACAGATGAAGGAGGCTGCAGAAGGGCCGAGTATTATTGACATCGTCCAATCCTCCGGCTGCTTCGATTTCAGCATCGCTTCCTATTGGGCCCCGTAGCGGAATGAGACCAGGACTGCATCTCCCAGTCCCCCCAGTGGTGGCTTAAATGCAGAGCTGTCAGTCTCCCCCCCAGACACACACGCACCCACTCCTCCTCGGTGGTATCTCTCAGCCAACGGACAGGTGGCTGCACCCCAGCTCAAGCAGCCAGAGCCTTGCAACTCTCAGCTGCTTCCCCCCTCCGGTCCCAGGCTCCGGGAATCCCCCGTGCCTGGTTAGCTGCCCTTGCTGCTCCCCGTTTCTCCCTACTGAAGAATTATGTAGCATGAAGAAGCAGTTGCCACCATCTTGAACTGCCAGTGAACTTTGCTTTCTACATATAAATACAGATAGCAATCACACCCCAATCAGCGTGCAGGCTTCGGGGCATCATCTCGGCAACTCTAACTTTCCCATTACGATAATGTGATTTTCGCTCAGTCTATAATATCACCAGCCATGAATAAAACAACTGGCTCGCTCACTCCCCCTTCCCCCGCCCCCTTTGGATCACGTTCTTTGCATACTAATGAGGGCTGCACGCCGCTTCCAGGATCAAGCGCTCGGCGAGCTTTCTCGGCGTTTCCCGAAGAGGAGGGATTTGGGGTGTCCTCGCTCGCCGCTGCGGGGCTAGCCCGACTGACCTCTGCCCCTCTTTTGACCCCGGGCTAGGTGACATCTGGCCCCGTGGAAGGGCGGAGGTTGGGATGGAGCTGCAGCGTTGAGGGCTGCCCCGGGGCTGGTGGCTTTTGCCTGGCTTGGGCTACGAGAGCGAAATCTCCCGCTGTCGGGGGGTGTTTTCATCTAGAACGCCAGGCTCCCCAGTGTCCCGGCATGAAACGCTAGGAGACATACAGCCTGGGAAGAGGCCTCTCCTGGGCAGGGAGGGATTAGATGCCCAGCAGGTCTCTTCAGCCACTAACTTCTACAGTGTGGAGAGTCCCCCAGCTAGCAATGGGCAGGACCTTGGACAGTTTCTAGACCATCGTTTTGGATAATGGTCTGGATCCACGCAGACCATGCTGGGAGCCAGCATAGGAGCTGCCCTAGCAGATCAGAGCTAGGGTCCATCTAGACCGGGGTCCTGTCTACCCACAGTGGCCGGACCGGCTGCTCCTGAGAAAGGAACCCTGTAGTGGCCACTCAGGGAATGGCAGGTTTCCCAGCGCAGGTTTCCTCTTACTCCCGGTAGTTGGAGGTTGGTGGTGGTTTCATGAGGCTTGGAACCACCCAAGGAAAGGCAGTCGTCAGATTCCTGGTGTCAGCTGGACAGGCAACGCTTGTTACGTCTTGTGGTAGCCTCCAGAGTCCCCATTCAGGAGCGGCGCTCGGTTGTACCTGATGCTGCTCAAAGAGCCCTAAGGATCTTGCAAGCTAGAGCCCCTCCCGGGAAGACTCCATAGCAGGATCAGGGCCTCAGGAGTCAAGGGGGCAGAGGGAAACAGCCAGGTCTATGCAAGTGTTTATATGCACCAACGCACTTGCTTTATTTTTGTAATTCGCTAAAGCAAGCAGAGCTGCCCCTCGGCCCAGCCATCGGTATCTCTCTGATTTCGGATGGGTCTTGAGACGGTATCACAACATGAGCAGGATGTCTCCTCCATTGTACCTGGGATTCTGGCTCCGACCCTAAAAGTGGGACGGGCAAAGGAGAGCAATCAGTTTGCTTCACACCTCAAAAAAGGCCCAGTTTGTGGCAGGAGACTTGCAGGTGTTTGGGGTGGGTCTTGCTTTCTCCAAATGTCTTTGCCCAACCGTGCTACAGTCAGTGTATGTTCCTTTCCCTCTCCCCAGGCTGTTGTGATCAGTGACTTCCAGAGCAGATCTCCCTCTGTCTCTCACCGACTCTGGCCCTTCTTGTGAGTCAGTGGCCCAGGATCCTGACGCCCCTCGTTTTAACCAATCAATCACACTCCCCCCTTTCCCCCTGAGCTGGGAATAGGCCCAGGAGTCCTCCCTGTTCTAGCCAATAAACTAATCCTATTCTCACCCAGCGGCTCCTCCTTGCTGTATCACGCGTGACAGGGCCTGTTTCTCATTTACACTGAGGCCTGGTGACAATGGTCCCACAGTGTAAAGGGGCCTTAGTGGAAACGTGACTCATGCCACTCAGTACCACGTTTACAATGGCGCCAGTGGTGCCATGGAGCCCGGCCCATGCTCAGAAGGGGCCCCAGCCTGCTCCACTTGCACTGCGCCCCGTGACCCCGCCAGCCCGCTGGCTCCCCCACCCCACCTGCCACTTGCTCCTCTCGACTGGCCAGCCGAGGGCTCCTCTCCGCCCCCTGGCCGGACCCCAGCACACCTCTGGTTCTGGGCAGTCTCTGCTTCCCACCACCTGTTGGGCCCCACCTGTCTCCCCGGAGATGAGCCGCCTGGGGCTGGAGCAGAAGCCTGGCCAGTCTCAGCCAGTTGGTGGGGGGCTGGGGCAGTGTGGGGCTGGGCAGAGCGGGGCTGCCATGCCACGCCCCATTGCCACCAACCAACCCCTCGCTTCGGGGCCGACCTCCCCGTGCCATGCTCCATTGCCCCCATGGGGGTCCACAAATATGTTTGGCACCAAGCCCACTTTTAGGAGAATGCTCCCGCTTTACACCCGTGTAAGCTGGCTGGCCCGAGAGGGGGTACAGGCTAATCCTTGACTCATCAGTAGCACAACTCGTCAGTCGCTAACTGAGCCACCATCCCCTGGAGTGCCACTTGTCCTCCAATGCCTTCCCACAATTCCCCCGTGTGCCCAGAAAGGAGAGAAGTTTTCCCGCAATGACAGGGAAAGCATCCATAGGGCAGCTCCGGCTGCCTGCGGTGCCAAGAACCTTGGGATATGCCCCCGGAAGTCTCTGCCCCAGTGAGGACACAGCAGCACAAGTGCTGTTGCACCGTGTGGCTGCCCACTCCCTCAAACCAGGCGCACTTGAGAAGAGTAACTCACGTTAACGCTGCAGTGAACACACCCTGAAGCTAGCCGGGTCCGTTCCCTTACTGAGCCGGCTGTGCAACCGGAGATGCAGGAAAACCGGGGTTGGTCTTTTGCAGACGTGTCAGTTGGGCTTTGCATTTGCAAACCCAAAACTAGGGATGGTTCAGATCTGACTGATTCCCCCCCGGCCCAAATCCTCAAAGGTTTTTAGGCACCTAACTCCCATGTAACCTACATTTGGGACCTAAAGCGCTGTGATGATGTCTCTTTAATTTCTATTCACCCATCAGTTTGGAAGAGCTTATTATCTCAGGGTGGGTAATTAATTACTCTGAACATCAGCAGCTGGTAATAGACTTGGGCTGTGCTGGGAAGCAAAGTTGCAGAGGCAAAGATTGGGTTGTAAAATGCAGAAACACCTGTCCTCTCCCAGGCTTTTCTCTCTGGGATCTATAAAAGGTGGGACTGAGGGAAGGTGTCTGCTATGCAGTGGGCTGGGGGAACTGGGCTAATTGGTTCCTCTGGCCCAGATGGGGTCCCTCTAGCTGGAGTTTCCACTTGCAGGTGATGAGGGGAGTGAAACTGACTAGAGAGGAGAAGAATATACCCTTCTTTCCCCCAGATCCAGGGGAGCCTTTGAAAAAAGGCCTGAAATGTCATCCCTTCACCCAGGATCATTGCAGGGGTATTGGCGCCGCGCGGAGGCTGAGTGCTAACGGGCCACGGAGCACCCGGCTCCCCTCGTGCTAAGTGAAACGGACCTAGTGTCTCTGGTGAAAAGTTTGTGACGGTAAATGTGTGCAGGCCTCCTACGCCTGCACTTCTGGCAGCCCAGCTCCAGCCCTGCGGGTCAGAAGCTACGCGGTGAGCGTGGCTGAGGGCCATGGCTTTGCTGGCTGCGTTCCCAGCCCTTGAGTACGATGTGGGCGAAAGGGGACCCCAGGAGAGTTGCCCCCCCTGCAAGCTACCAACTTCAATTACCCCTCCGTTGTCCAGCCCAGGAAAAGACCATGGTGGACACTGAGACAATTGGGAATTCCCCCACTCTAAATAACCAGGAGCCACCATGCCAGGGGGGAAAAGAGGAAAGGAAAAATGGCTTTTAAAAGCAGGCTTGTGTCTGAGGGTTTTTTTATCCAGAAACGGAGGGGCAGCCTCTCAACGGGACGCTGTCCCTGAAACGCTGGATTCCCCCTGTGATGGGGGGGGGCATTCTGGAAACCTGTTCAGAGGCGCTAGGTAACATATTAGAAAAGGGGATTTGTCTCATGTAGATGTGTAAAGGCTGACGTTGCGCCTTATTTTCTATGTAACGGGTAGTTGGGAATTGGTCCTGCTTTGAGCAGGGGGTTGGACTAGATGACCTCCTGAGGTCCCTTCCAACCCTGATATTCTATGATTCTATGTGTTGGCTTTTCCTCGCTATTTCCTCTCTGAATCTGTGGTTGTCCCATTGAACTTGTTTGTTTTCCCCCCAGGCAGGTCCCTAGTGTGCAAACGGGTGGAGCGGGTTTGCCAAAGCGAACTGATAACGGGGCTGGTTTTGCACCTTCGGGGGTCAGGCACCAGAGGGGAACAGTCCGAATGCCTGGTAGTTAAGAACTCAGGGTGGACAGATTTGGGGAGATTGAGGACCGGCAGGGTGTTGGGGCCACCCTGCCAAGGAGTAACCAGGCTGGTGGAAGCCAGGGTGAGACCTTTCTGCTTGTGGGCTGGCGACTAGCGGCAGGGCTCCGAGCCACAGCAGCACACAGCGTTCTGGCATCCAAACAGAGCAACGCTGGCTTACATCCGCTGAGGGTCTGACTGCAGAGTTACTGGTGCAAGTGAGAGCAGAATCCAGCCTTAAGCATTTGTAACCAGAGAGCACCCTACTTGCAAGGGCAGGGACCCTAGCCCTAAATACCATCGTTCCCGGGATGCTCTCGGGCTGTGTGGTCCAAAGCCAAGCTTCTCGCTAATAACTCTTCAGCTGCAAAGAACTGCAAAGGCCTGATTCTCCCACCAATGCCTGCTCTGGAGGCAAATTACACTTGTGCTTGCTCTAAAGCCCCTCTGTCGTGCCCGAGCAGCGTGAAGGGGCCTTGGTGGAGGTGAGAATCGGGATCTAATACCCTAGTTGACTATTCCCCCTTTATTCTGCTTTTCTTGGGGTGGCAGGTGGCTTATGCTTCTCTCAGCGTGGCCAATGGAAATGACATCAGAGCAACAGAACAATCTTGAACGGAACTTGTAAGATTCAGTAACGAGAGACTATGTGAAACCCAAAAAATTACATGTGTGGGGGGACTTAAGTAGCCCCTCTTGCTTCCCCTTCCCACTTTGCTTGCTAACCAATACATTCTTCCTCCCGGAGACCACCTGCACAGGGCAACTGACCCTTGCCCGCTGGTGGGTCGCGGTGCTCTGAAATGGATAGGGCTGTAATGGGAGATACCTACCGGGGGGTTACCCAGGTGACGTGCTTATCTATCATCTGATTTATCCAGGTTCAGAGGCTGCGCTCAGTCACCAAGGTGGATTCGTTCGGCGGTAACTAGTGCCTGAGGGTTTCCAGACCTATTTCACTGCTAAGCACTCTCTCTTTCCGATGCTTGAATACTTTTGTTCCCTATGGAGCCGTTGCTGACTGATATATAAAATATGGGGAGTCCCCGGGACTCTTTTTATTCCCCCCCCCCCGCTCTGCACAGCTCCAAACCCTGTCTCGAATGCGCAGAGCTGTGCAAAGAATGATCTGTCCAAGGCAAAAGCTTCCTTCTTGTGTTCAGGGGCACAGCCGGCCTCTGCTACCCAGGACAGTTCTACTGGAACTGGGGCTGTACTGAGCAAAGTGGGAGGCAAGAATCAGGGGGTGTGTGTGGGTGTGGGTGGGTGTGTGTGTGGGGGTGTGTGCGCGCGCGTTACACGCAGGCATTACTTCCCCCTGCACCGCAAAGCCTGGAGCTTTAAGGGGATTCCCAGGGAGGGGGGAAGACTGGGAGCTTAGTGAGATGGGCCAGAGAAAAGGCACGGGTGAGGAAGCATACAGATGCATGCTGCGGCCCCGGCAGTGCAGTAGTGGCCTCCAGGGGCGTGCACAGGGGAGGGGGGCAAGCAGGGGCACGCTCCCCGCCCCGATTGTCAGGGGCACAGAACTCCTCCGGCCCTGGGGCTGCGATGGCGGGGGGGGGGGGGGGAGAGTGAGCTCCTCCCGGGGCCGGGGTAGGCACAGAACATGCCCCACCAAAAGGGATCAAAGTTAAATTTCTGCGCACCTCCCTTGTGGCCTCAGAATGGCCCCAGTGGGAGCGGGGGCGGTATTACCAACCCAACCAATTTGGGTGGCTCTAATCCAGTGTTTACCAGCCAGTGGGTCACCAGGGTCAAAAAAGGCACTGGGGAGGGTGGGGCGGGTCACGAGCCATTGGAAATTGCGTTGCAATCTAAAGCAAAGAAACCTGGCTTCCCCCAGCCACCCTCACCCTTTAAGGTCAAGTACTCTGTCCACCTTCCCCCCCCCCCCCCAGTTATTGTGTTAGCATTGATACATTTTATTTTTTACTCTTTTATAGTAAATATTGGGGCGGGGGCGGGGTTTTGAACATTTTTGACTTCCAGGAAGTGGTTGCCAACCTGAAAATTGTATTGCGTATTATAGAACAAGCATCTCTTGTGATACATTTTGTAGATTTCCAGAAGGCTTTTGACAGGGTATACGGAAAAAGACTTTGGAAAATTATGGCATATTATGAAATATCCACAAAAATAATTAGGATCATTAAGGACGGCTGTGATCCCGAATGTGCAGCCAGAGATGGTGACATCATCCTCCAATGGCTTGCAGTGACAACTGGAGTGAGGCAAGGGTGTATTATCTCCCCATTATGGTTTGCACTGGTCATTGACTATGTCATGGGGAAAGTCACCACAGCACGCAACTGAGGAATTTTACGGACACTTGATAAAGCACAATTGGATGACCTTGTATTTGCTGGCGACCTTGGCCTGCTTCATTCAACACAACGCTTAATAGAAGAAAAGACTCAGATTTTGGGGTCAGATACAGAAAAAAAAAAAAAAGTTGATTTGTTCATCAACCAGGGGAAGATGAAATATATGGTTATCAATGTCCCAAGAGTAACCATCAGGGGCGCCGGACCTGGGGGAGGTAGGGGGCCATGGGCCCATCACTTTTAAAAGTAGGAGGGTTATGCCCTCTCACTTTTTACACGCCAAAAGGGCAAGTGACGGGGGGGAGCGGAGAGAGGAGTGAGCGGGGGGCGAGGTCTTGGGAGGAAGGGGCGGTGCGAGGGTGTGGACTCGGGAGGGAGGGGCGGCATGGGTGGGCACGTTTTGTCTGCCGGTGCGCCCCACACACACACTTTTAGGGATCTTCCACCGCTCATGGTAACCATTAAAGTGGAGGAAGAAACGCTAGACGAAGTAAGTCATTTCCCTTCTCTAGGGACGAGAGGTGCAATGTTGATGACACCATGCTAGATATCAACAGATATCCAAAGCAGCACACGATTTTCATAAACCTGAAAAGATTTGGATGATTGGCACTGACAAAAATATAGATTTTTAACAGCAGCATCACATCTGACCCTTCTTTATGGAGGAGAGTCATGGAAATCTACAACAGAAATAGAGAGGAAAATCAACTTGTTCCAAAGTAAATGCCTGTGGAAGATCTTCAGAGTCCATTGGAAAGAGTTTCTTGCAACATCAAAAATTCCTAAGTAGAGCAAACCAATCTAAATCCTCAAATATGGTAAGAAGAGGACAATGGACATATTTAGGACGCACTTAAAGGATGCTACCAACACGACTTCCACATCAAGTAATAATCTGGACACCACCTGAAAATAGAGAGAGAGGGTGGCCTAGGGAAACATTACACAGAACAATAGAGAAAGACGCCACGTCCATCAACATGACACTCAGAAACCTAAACAGACCAGCACAAGACTGAAATAAATGTCGGAAACTAGTGGACGCCCAAGGCACCTGAAGGTGGGGGAAGATTAAACAACCCCCCTGAAAAGGGGTTCTGGGATTCCTGGCTTTCTGTGTGGCTGTGGGAATAGCTATCTAGCCTCCATGGTGTCATTTAGGGAGAGTAGCCTCACCACTTCAATGGAACGCAGGTCAGTAGCATGATCCTTCTGTTCAGACGGAGTTGGTAGAAGCGCTAGAAATAGAACCTTGGAGTTGCGTCTACCCACTAGGTAATGACCCTCCCAGAATTGGGACTAGGAACCCAGGAGTCCTGACTGTTTTCTGGTCTAACACATCCCAACCTTTTCTTCTTCGAGTAGTGTCCTCTGGGCGCTCCACTTCAGGTGCGCATGTGCCCCATCTGCCTTTGATCAGAGATTTTCATTAACAGTGTCCATTCGCCCCACGCATGCACTGCTGATATCCTTGCACCCCGCACCAAGGCTACATCAGGCTCCACACCTCTCGGCCTGAGACGGAGCTTAGCATGTCCATATTGTGCGTCCCTCAGCTGCTTGCTGAGTTTGTTCTACTTAGTTAGTTTGTGAGAAGGAGGAGGAGTTACTTACTGGTTTCTTGAAAGATTGTTTCATTTCCCCTGGGGAAATCCTCCCTGTGAGGGACATGCCCGGATCACCAGGGCTTAAAAGTAGCCTCAGGTATAGAGAGGCTGTCCCAATCAGCAACAGACACTCAAAAGGGTGTTCACTGCCTGGGAGAGAGACTTTTGTGGGACGTGTAAAACTTCTGTTTAGCCCTCAAATCCAGGGCATGGAAGAATCAGGAAATCAAGCTGTGACTGTTAATGATGGAGTGCTCTCTTCATCCCATTTCAGAGCCAGGTCAGGAGAACCCCCCTGTACATCAGTCCCTGGGGAGCTCTGGCACCCCTTCAACCTGGGCGCAACACTCTCTGAGAAAGAGGAAAGCATCAGAAACCTGCTCTAAAGAACCTAAAAATAAGTGCTCTAATTTCTCTCTTAAGGTTCTCACCTCAAAGACCTCGCTCTCTGACCAGGTCAACAGCCTCGGAGACTTGGTCCTCTAGGCTCGGTACCGTAGAGGTGAAGGGCTCCTCTGGTACCAGCGAGACAAGAAAATCCCGCAGCTCCCAGAGTAAACATGGCTCTGAGAAGGCTCCGGTACGGTCTAGCGGAGTGGGTCAGCACAAACACAGGAGATTGATACTGTCGGACTTAACCCCAGTCCTGGTACTCTCCTCGAGCTCTTTGGTACTGTGGGAAACTCAGCCTATCTGCATCAGTAACACCTGTGAAGCACTCAAAACCATCAGTACTGTCCTCCAGGGACAAGCCTACAGGTCCATCGGTGCCACAACTCCACTCAGTCCCACAAGGACTTAGGTATCCGAAGGACTGTTATCAGTGACTGCGGAACCAGAGTCTCTATTCCTGGTTGGTACTGAGCGTGTCTCGGTACTGAGAATCTCTTGGTCTCCAGACCCTTATGCATCCCCAGTACTGTCCCCTCCCTTTTCAGACGGAGCTCCCTGTTAGAGGAAGAAGAGGACAATGATGGAGGCCTCCCTCCAGTATTATCAGGCCCTGTTCAGGGTCTTACCCATATACGAACTCCCTTTCTCGAAGAGCATTGTGAATTACCAATCACTGATGGCCAAATACAACTTTACAAATTTTGCAAAATTTTGCTCCTTTATTCAACACCTTCCTCTAGACCAAAGGGAACAATTTCAGGCTACCATTTGCTGAGGGACAGTTACTGGCCAGGACTTCTCTTCAGGTGGCTCTTGATGCTACAGATATGGGAGGCCATTCCATCTCCACAGCAGTGGTGATGCGTAGGACTTCCTGGCTTCAATTCTGCGGTTTCCCCAGAGAAGTCTAGATATGGTAGAGGATCCCCATATCTGATGGTCTGAAGTCATTCACAGAGAATACAGACACGTCATTGCATACTCTTAAAGACTTCAGGGCCACATTACGTTTGTTAGGCATCTACGCTCCTGCGAACAAAAGAAAATTCAGTAGATCACAAACGGCTCAAAGATCCCACCTGATGCAATTCTCTGGTTTTCAGAGACCGATGGAAAGAGATGTTCCAGAGAAAAAGATCCTCTAACCCACCCAACACAAATTCATAACAGGCTTCATCTTCGAAGCATCAGTTTTGACAGGATGGTCAAGAATTTGGACCCTCCTTTGTCTGGAGCCTGTTAGCTACAATGATTTGCCCAACTCCCCCATTTGGGGACTGACTTTCCCATTTCTGAGAAGCATGGGTCCATATCATCTCAGATAAATGGGTGTAAATAATATCGGATGACACCATTCATTTTACCTACTTCCCCGTCCTTCAGGGACGCTTCTCATGAGCTCCTACTAAGACGGGAGATAAACTCCCTTCTTCGTTTAGGAGCGACCGAGCCGGTCCTTGCTCAGCACAGTGGAAGGGGCTTCTACTCAAGGCATTTCCTCGTGCCAAAGGAAAACGGACAGTGGAGACCAATCTTAGATCTAAGACTCCTTAACAGATTCGTGAAGTCTCAAAAGTTCCGGATGGTGACTCTGGCATCTAGAATTCCCTCTGTAGATTCAGAAGATTGGTTTTCAGCCCTCAACCTTCAAGACACATTCCATATAGCGATACACCCGTCCCACAGGCATTTCCTGCATTTTGTCATAGGCCAGGATCCTTTTCAGTACCAGGGACTCCCGTTTTGGTCTCTCCTTGGCTCCAAGACTACTTCCCCCCCCCCAAAGTTTCCAGCAGTGATAGCTGCCTACTTGCATCGTCAGGCGATTGTAGTACTCCCATACCTTGATTGGTTGCTCAAGGGTGGGTCGTACCAAGAAGTGTTGTCTCCCACACGGAAAGCACGTTCTCTGTTCTTGGACTTGGGTCTTAACAGAACATGGAGAAAGCCACACTGAGTCCCGTTCAGAACGTACCATTTATAGGGGCATCCCTGGATTGCTTGGCCTCCAGAGCCTTCCTTCCCCCTGGCAGATTCACAGCACTATTCAACCTTGTCAGAACTGTTCAATGGAGCCCCCAGACTTCAATCAGCAACTGTCCTCAACTTCTCAGTCACATGGCAGCTTACACTGTCTTGACAGATCCTGTGAGGTCACCGCTTCGCTGTTTCTAGGGGTGGCTGAGATCAGGTTACTCACCAAGCAAACACAGCCAGCCAAACAGGTGTCGGTTCCTCAAAAGGTCAAACGCTCCCTAGACTGGTGGAAGGTTCATCAATGATCATGGCTGCATCTCTGTTAGGATGTGGGGGGCACCTTGATGCTCTAACGGTACAGGGCAGATGGTCACCCCATGAATCCCACCCCCCAAATCAACCTGTTGGGTCTCAGAGTGGTTGGAAGGGCCTGCCTTCATTTTCTGCCTCTCGTCACATGCAGGTCTATCAAAGTCACGACAGACAACAGGGCCTGCATGTCTACAGTCACAGGCGCTGACTTGCCTTTTTCTGGGTGGGTGCCCCACCCCCACTCTGTCCTTTCCCTCAACTCCCTGACCTTGTTCCGCCTCTTCCCGCCCCCGCGCCTCCCACCTGGAGCCAAACAGCTGATTGGCAGGGGCCACCGATCGGTGGATGGCTGGCGGATGCTGAGCATCCACTTTTTTTTTCTTCTTCTTCTTCTTTTGGCCAGAGCAGCCCCGGAGTTGGTACCCATGTTTACGGTAGAACCTCAGAGTCACGAACACCTCGGGAATGGAGGTGGTTCATAACTCTGAATAAAATGTTCTGGTGGTTCTTTCAAAAGTTTACAACTGAACATTGACTTAATACTACACAGAAGAAAAATGCTGCTCTCCCTTTATATTGCTAGTAGTTTGTTTAACACCGTACTGTCCTGTATTTGCTTCTTTTTGTCTCTGCTGCTGCCTGATTACGTACATCCGGGTCCAAACGAGGTGTGTGGTTGACTGGTCAGTTCGTAACTCTGGTGTTTGTAACTCTGAGGTTCTACTATATATCAATTGTCAGGGAAGGGTGAGATCCCTCTTCCCTTTGCGTTGAAGCAATAAGGTTTTGGAACTGGTGCATAAAACACTGCCTAAGAATTTCAGCAATGTATCTCCCAGGCAGGCAAAGTGTCACAACCGATGCGCTCAGCAGGTGTTTTTCTCAAGATTACAAATGGGAGTTGGATTCCCAGGTTCTTGTTGGCATGTTTCAGACTTGGGGATTTCCAGAAGTGGACCTGTTTGCCACAGTTGAGAACAAAAAAATGCCATCTATTCTGTTCAGGGGGAGAGTTAGGTCACATTTCCTTGGGGGACGCCAAGAAGAAGCTGTTTTATGCGTTCCTCCCAATGCCTCTGATTCTCAAAGTGGTGAACAAAATCAGACAGGACCATAGGTGCTGGAACTAGGAGTGCTGCGGGTACTGCTGCACCCCCTGGCTTGAAATAATAATAGCCCAAATACATGGGTTTGCACCTTCAGCACCCCCACTATAAAAATTGTTCCAGCCCCACTGAACAGGACAAGACCAGAGTTATCCTAATAGCCGCGATGTGGTCAAGGCAGGTGTGGTTTCCTTACATGTTTTCATCTCGCTCTTTGTCCAGCAAGAAATCTACCCATCACTCCTCAGCTCCTTTCCCAGGGTGCCGATCGACTGCTGCATCCCAAGCTGAGCATTCTCCGCCTCCAGGCACGGCTCCTTGATGCTTCGGGGCGTTAGAGTCTGTCTGTTCTGCAGCGGTGCAACAGATATTATTAAACAGTAGGAAAAGATTCTATCAGAAATACTTACCTTCCAACGTGGAGAAGACTTAGTCACTGGTGTGAACTCCAGAGTGCTGTCCCCGAATCTGCCTCGCTTCTGCTAGTTCAGGAGTAGTGGCTGCAACTAAAGAAAACTGGACTATCGCTTCGTTCTCTCCAGGTTCATTTGGCTGCCTTGTCAGTGTCACACACTGCTGTTTCTCGCTATTTGCTCGCCCTGCGACCGTATGGTTCATGAAGGGTCGGGGTAATCAGTTCTCACTGCTGAAAGTCCCCACCCCACTTTGGGATTGCAATTTTGGTGCTTAAAAGTCTCTTGAAATCTCCTTTTGAATCGATGGCAACCTGCTCCTTACTGAACTTGTCCATGAAAACACCCTCCTTAGTGGCTATTCCATCGGCCCGCAGAGTCAGAGAGACTGGGGCCTTGATGGCAGACCCTCCTTTCACAGTCTATAAGGACCATGTTTCATTATGACCACGCCCCAGGTGTCTTCTGAGTTTCATCTAAATCCAATCATTTACCTACCCATTTTCTTTCCCACCTCACACAATTCCAACCTGGTGACCAAATTCCGTACTCTAGATGTCAGGAGGGTGTAGTCCTATCTAGATTGGACTAAATCATAATGTAAATCTCCTAGACTGTTCATTTTGTTTGCACGCAAATCTAAAGGTTGTGCTATTTCTACCCAAAGACTCTCGCGATGGATTTGGGGTGTATTATAGCTTGTTACGGTGCTGCCGGCATTCCACCCCCGGCTGGCATGTCAGCTCACTCGATGAGGTCGCAATCTACAGCTCTGGCTCGACTTTAAAATGTCCCAGGATCTGAGATCTGCAGAGCTGCTACATGGTCTTCAGTACATCTGTTCTCCAGGCAGTACGCCTTAGTCAGTGCCGGTAGTCCTGATGCACCAGTTGGTAATGCTGTTCTTCTTCTGCGCTGGACCCCATTCCAAAGCTCCCTTCCCCTTATGGCAGTGGTCCCCAAACTGTGGGGTGCGCCCCTCCTCGGGGGGGCATGGAGGAACATTCAGGAGGTGCAGTGGGACCTGGGTCAAGCCCCACAGTGGGCGGGGAGGGAGCACCACCCAACCCCGGCACTGGGCCATGGCTCCACCCCCATGCATGGCCCCGACTCCAGGGGGGGAGACAGGGGCAAGGAGGGTGATACCCTGAAAAGTTTGGGGACCACTGCCTTACAGGGATGTTTTTCGGGAGTCACTGAAGAGAAGCACCCAGAGGGACTCAGCAATGGAGAAGGAACAGAGGGTGGTTCGCCCACACAGCCTGATCTGCCCCACGCCGAGGCTATGAGGGTATCAACAGAGCATGTGCAGGCCGAACGGACACGGCTAATGAAAATCTCCAATCAAAGGCGTATGGGGCACGTGCACAGCTGAAGTGGAGCTTTGTGGCTGTAATTCTCCATTATGTGTGAGAGCAGAGTGGCAGGTGCCAGGATCCGGTTGCAGTTCCCAGGGACATCCAGTCCTGGCAGAAGTTAGAGGAACAGGGGGTCTGCTCTGAATTCCACCCGGTCATGAGATTGGGTGTAGCGGAGCTCTGTTCCACCGCTCCTGCCCATGCCCCACCCATGGAATACCCCCTCGCTTCCCTTAGGCTGGGAGTGAAGGATGCAGCTGGCCTGGGAAAAGGCAGAGAGATTCCCTACACAAGGGGCCATGCTCTCCATTCTGAAGAGTCCAGCCTTGCAACTATTCATCTAATCGATGGGCTAGATCCTCAGCTGGGGTAAATCACTGGAGCTTTCTTAGGGGCCTGCCAATTTATACTAGCTGAGGGTCTGGTCCTGCATTAGAGCTGGTCTAAATTTGTTCAGAAATATACATGAAAAGGACCTTTTCTTAAAACCAAACAATTTCTTCAAAAGTTTGTTTAGTGTCAGGTTTGTTTAGGAGCTTTCTTCCCCCACCCCCCTCCCCAGCCCTTTTTTTTTGGTGGTCAAACCAAATTTTGAATTTTTGAGCATCCTCTTCCTTTCTGCCGCTGAATGCAATAGAACAAACCATGTCTAGGCTGTTTCATTTTTTCTTTGTCTCCATTTTCCTTTTGCTGCTCTGTAACTTTTCAGAAGGCGAGACAGTTTTGAAAAGTCATGGAGTGGCCAGAGGGAAAATGAAACAAGCGAGCTACGCAGCTTGGATGTGAATTTGGACATGAAACTATTTTTAAAAATTCTTTGAAAAAATGAGAGAGTTCCATTTTTAAACCCAGCAAAATGGAAAGAACTTCAAAAATGTTGCAAAACTCTTTTTCTTCCCAATTTTTGCTGCACTCTGTGTTAGATGTTTCCACCCTAATTTGGAGGGGGAAATCCCTGGGAAGAAGCCTATGATAAAATAGCATTTCCCTCCATTATTTTTAGCTTGTCATGACCCCTTCCCAATAAAAAAAAATCACAATGTATTGACACCACCCAACTGTCAGCGATTCTATAGCATTGCTCATCCTGGGATCCCAAAGCACTTACTGGTGTCATTATCCCCACTTTACAGATGGGCAAAACTGAGACACAGAGGGAATGAATCAGTGGATGGCAGAGTTGGGAATAGAACCCAGGAGTCCTGTTTCCCACTCCACTGGACCATGGCCCTTTGTATCGTCAGGCCTGTAGGGCGCCTGTTCTGCAAAGCGGATCAGACGTCTTCTCCCCCCATGATTGTTTATTAAAAGAGTCACATAAATGTGGATCCAAGTCTATCATCAGAAACGGGTTTGTTAATTTCCCCCCCCCCTGCCTGTCCCTAATTAGATGTAGAGTGAGGAGCTAATGGAGTATCACTACGAGTGACTACATATGCTTCCCAAAGTGCTTACCTAAGGGGAAAACGCTTGGTGACAAATAGATACGCTTTAAGACAATATGATCCTTCAATCGCTAACGCTGTCGCTTGAGCCCAAACCAGAACTCCGGACCTCAGTATCCCCAAACCTTTGGGGTGGATCAGAACTCCGTGGCTCGGGCCCGTGCCCGAGTGGCGGCTGAAGCTAAGCGCTGAGGGGTAGGCTGATTTTCAGTTCCCTCTGGGACTTGGGAGAGGTGTAGCTTGGTGGGCGAGGCTAGGAGGCTGATTTAGGTTGGCTCTTGCCTGTTCTTGCATCACAGGGAGGCTTGAAAATGGCGTAGCGGGTGGGGAGTGACCAGAACTCTTCCAGAAGAGCTCAGGTCATGAGGCAGATGATGGTTCATGTTTTATCCAGATCTTTCCTCCCGCCCCTTAGCATCCCGGCCCGGCTCTGCTCTCTGCATAAGGGGTGGTCTTGGCTTCTGCTGGTACCCTGAGCAAGCTAGAAAAACATTGGGACAAATGGTCTTGTAGTGTCCCGAGTATATCCATCCTAGGACTGATCACAATAAACAGCTCCTGCCGATGGTCAGAGGGAGACATGGAATGGCCTGCTACAAGAGTCTCTGTGGGATGAGCTCCTACTTCCAAGCAATTGTTCCTCTGCCCTGGTGCTTTAGCAGGATGGGTCTTTGTTCCTTACAAGCCCATCAGCTCCTCCTGCTTATCCCCTCGCTCGGAGTCAGAGTCCTCTGATGGTGACCGACTTGTGGCAGCGCAGCAGGCAAGACTACTTTGGATGGAGAATAAGCAGCCAAAGCGGATGAGCTCCTAATACTTAGCATAACGACCCCCTTCGTGAGTCATTAGTGGGCTTTGTACCTGGGAATCCTGGCACCCAAGCCTGGACCTTTACCACTTGTGCTAAGGGAGTAGCTCCATTAGCTTGTTGTGGCAGTAGGCTTTTATCCTCTGGTGCGGACCGGCCCTACTGGAGAAGGGTGTAACATGCAGCATTTTATATTCGCTCTTGCATATATTCCTTTTATATCCGCTTTTCATCTGTCAGTCCTTCTTTGTCTCTAGTGATAAAGGACAAAAGGCGAGGGGAAAGGCAGCGGGTACATGACTGAGAAACAGAATGCCGTGGAGGCAGAATGCTAGTTCCCTATCCGCACCTACGCTTCCCTGGGATGAATCCAACAGTGAGCGAGAGCTTTGCCTCTCTGGCTCCTTGGGAGCACGGATTCTAGTCTCGGTACCAGAACAAGTGACCTGCTGGAGGAAACTGGCTCCTGTCAAGGGCCCCTCTTTGCTGATGAGAGCTAGCGAGGCCAGGAGATGAGTCTTGCGGCTGCTGCTCTGTGATGTCCTACTTGAAGCTGAATATCTCCAGGGGGAACCTGGGTGAGCTGTTCTGTGACCAGTAGGGGTCTGTACCCGCAGCCGGCCCCCTCAGGCTGCCATCCTGCAAACAGTGCTGCTTCAGGAGAATATTAACGTGTTGATGTTACACAGCGTTCTTCCCAATAAGGGGACGTCCTCTTAGCCTGGGTGTTTGGCAGCTGCGTTAGCCTAGCCGGGATGCGAGCAGCCCCACTGCAAAGCCCTGCCCGAGTTACTGCGTCCTCACGGGTGCTGCGCTTCCCTGCGTGTGTCACTAGGACGTCTGTGAGCACAACCCATGGGTCATTGTGCTTCGCTGAGCTGAGCTGCTCGGCTACTTTCCCACTGGATGGTGGGAGAACTTGTGGGCACGTGGGGGGAATTGTGGCAGGGCATTGGAGGACTGTCAGCACTCAAGTGGTTTAGTCTGTGTCCTCACGGCAAAGTGGGTGGGTTACCTTTGTCATCACTTCCACGGAAACTGGCTGCGATGTCCCAAACACGACTAGCACATCGGGTGGGGAGTCAGAGGATTTCTAAGCGGCTGCATATCTTGTTTTCATGCTACTCTCTCTAGGTGACTTTTTCTTTTCAAATACTCAGGGAAGCCGAATGGGCTACACAATCTGATCTGTGCTGGACTTCGTTCCTCGTCAGATTTCCTGCCGTTGTGGCCACCATTTCAGTTGCACAGGTGATGAACACGGGGGCAGAGGGGAGCAGTAACGCTTCCTGATATCCCAGATCGATGGTGGCATTAAACCAAATTTTGCCCCCACTTAGAACACTGAGCTTCTGACTAAAACTGGGAGCAAAATGTTGCCTGCTATACTCGGTAAATGATCACTTTACCAGCTGTCAGTCCTTACTGCGAGCTCTTTTGGGCAGAGACCATCTTTTGTTAGGTGTTTGTACAGCCCCTAGCACAGTGGGGCTCAGATCCCTGATTATGCCACTAGTCATTACTGCAATACAGATACGATGCAGCCCCGTCTCGTTAGCTTTCAGAATATGCCAGCAAAAGAGGTGGAGATTTTTTTTTAAATGACTGCTAACGTGCGGCATCACTGGGGTCAGCCTCTCACGAACGTCATCCATAACCTTCAGCGTCGGCAGCTTAATCTCCTCTGCTTCCCTGCGGGCGCTTCGCTGACATTTTAAACCCTGTCCATGACAGCAGTGCTCGGAGACAGGGTGAGAAAAGCCAAGCGCTTTGGGAAGATGGGAATGCACTCTGACTTGAGCGTGTGCATTCACAGACACGGGCATGCGTACGTGGGCTCACGAGTACATGCCAACATGCAGATGCGAGCTCGTCATTTAGCCCTTCTTTCTGCCCCTGAATCATCCGCCAACGGGCCTTCTTTTTACACGTCGGTTTGATATTCGTAAGCACTCAGCTGACTGTCTTTAAACCAGCAAATTTTGGCTGCTGGGTAGTTCTGGAGCTGTTCCCGTGATCTTGTTGATTGGAAGATTGGAACGTCAAACAGGAGCACAACGACTAGCTACTAATGAATAACAACTAATGACCAGTGCATGCCCTTTGTCGTACACACAGACCGGACAGCTCATGCAAGGGACAGTCACTCAGCTAAGAGTCGTGGGAACAAACCTTTCTGGGCATGAATGTTCGCCCATTTCAAAAGGGCACAAACCAGTTTGACATCAGCAGGTGCTCAGAACTTGAGTACAGGTGTAACCCGCTGGGGCGTGTGTGTAACCAGTGGGTTACCTGGCTCAAATACTGATCCGGCCCCCAGCCCCACAGCATCTGAGCATCTCACACTCTTTATTGTATTTCGCCTCACAGCCACTCTGACGAGGGGGAACTGAGGCACAGCAAGACCAAGGTCCCACAGAAAGTCTGTGGCAGAGCAGGCCCCCGGTCTCCCACACATTCACAAACACAGCTTTGGTGGGCTCCTCCATCTCTAGATGCACTAGAAATCTGACCCAGAGGACACGAGTGATGAACCACGTGGATTCTGGAGACTGGCCTGAACCAAACCCCAACTCCAACCATCCTCGAGTGAGGCTTGGATCCCCACTCACCGGCTGGCCACGGCTCTCTAAAAGGCCAGACGGAAGGCCTCGCTCCCTGCCCCTGAGCTGGGGGGGAGTCCAGGTCCAGACTTGTGCTCAGCAAGGCTCTGAGGTGCCAGACCAGTTTGGATCAATTGCTTTGGGAAAAGAACAGAAAGGGCCAAAATGTCTGTCTCTCTCTCTCGCTTTCCCTTTTCGCTGCTGCCTCTGCCCTGCCATCGCCTGCTGAAACCTGGAAATGCCCCGTACCTCCAGGGGGGCCAGGCGCATTCTCTCTTCCTGCCCCACCACAAGCAGGTGGGTCATAGAGGGAACCTGCCTTCAGAGAACATCAGCCCAGTTTTGCACACACAGACTGTTGGATAAGCGAACTTCTGGGAGCTCATCTGAACTGACCCCCCGGCTCCACGCCGTGGGGGATGGCCCAGCGCTAGCGTGAGCATGGAGTGAGGGTGGTGGGCACAGACTGTAGGGGCTGCAGAAGAGGAGTGAGGGTGCAGAAGACATTTTATTATTTTACGGAGCGACAACCGCGCAAGGGGCATGGCAGGGAATGCCCTGCCGTTGGGTCTCTGCTCCGAAGAGCTTGCAATGTAAATGGTGGGTCTGAGAACAGGAGGAGGCTACAACAGACTCCAGGAAGTGGGGGGGAAGGACTGACATGGGTCACAGGGAGCAGTAGTAAGTAGCCTGTTCAGAAACCCAGAGGGGTGTCTGGGTGGCTCAACTGTGGCAGGATTTGCTTTCCATTGAACTCTGCCGTTGTCTGGCGATAGCGAAACAGTGCAAGCAGCAGCACCACTGCCATTTTTGCCGTGGCTTTGCGGACCACGGGCCTTTTCAGGACATTCGGTAGCCAATTTGACGACGTAGCGGAGGAGACCGTGAGCAGGTTGTCGTCTCCTCCCCCGCTGTAATTACAGTCGAGGCACTGCTGTCCCGGTGCTGCAGGAAGGCGGCGAGGGGCCGATATTGGAAGGGTACGGCGGGGTTACAGGACAGTGCGGGCGCAGCAGCCAGACGTGGTGCAGCGCGATCAGTGGGCGTGCAGCGGACGTGGCTGGTGGGCGTGTGGCAGACGTGGCTGGCGCAGTAGAGCGGGTGGGTGCGGAGCGCATGACGGCGCCCCATTGCTAGCTGAGGAACGGCAGACCACTCGAGAGGGCGGTTTTGGGGCAAGGTGGAAAGAAGGAAAAGCCAGGGCTGCAAATGCCCGGCCAGCGAGAGTAGCACGGCCAAGCATCCCTGCAAGTGAGGGGAACAGTTACAGATGTGCTGCCCTTCCCCTCCAGGGAGCCGTTACGGCTGCCCTGACCCTCTCTCTTCCAGGGTCCCCTTTCATCTTACTTTATGCTGCAGCTGGGGAGGGGTAGATCAAACCTCCGCCTGGCCAGTTGCCACTTCCCCCCCCCCCTCGGAAAGGGGCAGCGCAATCAACGGAGCGGCTGGTGAGCCAGGGTCACTCCGGAGCGTTCCCATCAGGGTGGAACCTTTCAGCTCTCCAGCAAACCCCTAGTGAAAGACAATCAGGCTCGCTGTCACCGAGCTAATTCCGACCGCCGAAAAGCGGTAATGAAATTCACGGCAGGATTAGCCTCTCCATCCAATGGGCCGGCGCGGCGGTGACATATCTCGCTTATTGCCCGAATGTAACACACCATCTAATTTACGTCGTGTAGCGAGCGGGAATGAAATGTTCATAAAGAATTGCTGCATCTCGTCACCTTAACTGCGGCCCCGGGCTCTGAGGCATCTGTCAGAGAGAGGCGAGCGGAGAAGGAGGCGCCTGCCTCGCAGAGCTGAGGCCGGGGCTATAGGAGAGGGAAGATGAGTGTATTAATCTTCTGGGGCCATGTGCGGCTAGCTGCGTGTGTGCTACTGGGGGCGCAGAGGGCTGGGTGGATGGGGCATCGGGAAGCCGCGTGTGGACGGCGGGGTGGGGGGTGTGCATGAACGGGGCAGGTATGAGTGTGTGCGTGTGTCGGGGACTGCACAGATGTGTGTGCGAGGGATGAATGTGTGTGTAACACAGTCCGGTCACAGGTGTATGCATGTTGCTGTGCATCTGTCTGGCTGTGGGGCAGGTGTACTGCTGGGGGTTACCGTGCCTAGGCCTTGGCATGCGTGTGTCTGGTGTGCACGCGTGTTTGCGTGTGCAATCCCCTGGGCTGCACATACACGTGTGGCTGGGGGAGGCTGCGTGTTCACGGCCCAGCGTGCATGTGCAGTCCCCGTCTGCCCTCCACTTTCGGCTCTGCAGTCTCCGGCACGTTGATTTGCAATTAATTTTCCTGGATTGTAATGGCTCGGATCCTGCTAGGGCTTTCTCTTCCTTGACTCCTCAGCAAGAAAGTTTGCAACAGAAAAATAGCCCTTCCTGTTGTGTTTGGAGTAATAGCATTTCGGTGTCCGGAGGGGAGATGGCAAGACAACAATAAACTTTATTAAGAGGAAGAGATTGAATTTCACTGAGCTTAATTGAAACTGCACGGGCAGGCAGGGGAGGGTCCTCGGCTTGGCCAGGCCTGCTCAGGAGGCATCTGGCATCTCCCAGACTTGGGCCTGTGGTGTCCTCACAGCAGGATCTCATTGGCTGATTGTGCTGCGAGGGGGTGGCTCGCAAATTAACCCTTTCGGGTGTGTCTTGTACGCTGCCATTTCCCATCCGTGCCTGGCTCTGAACTCCTTGGCAGTTGTGATCTCTCAAGCTTCGAACCCAGCACCTGGGGCTTCCCCGTGCTTCCTCCACCGCTCTGAGTGGAAGCGAGGGTCCAGGGCTTGTCATGCAGTCTGCCTTTCCCTCCAAGAGTTCCCCTTGCCTGCTTCTAGACCCCCTGGCCGCCTCTGAGGTTTTTGGCTATCGGTGCCTAAAACCCAGTGCAGCTAATCTGGCTTCCGATCCAAAATGGATAAAGCCAGAAAGGTGGTGCGGCTGGTGGGCCTACAGTGTGCGGGGAAGGCAGCGTTGCAAGAGCGTGTAGCGCAGGACAGTGGCAGATACGTCTCCTGATCCGGCATTCTGGAAACACGGGGCCGTTCGGCACCCTCCCCCATTTACAACGTGTGAGCAGCACCCGTGCATGAGAGATGCAGAAGGTCAGATTCTGCCCCCTCTAAGCCGCTGCCATGGCAGGAAGAGGCCCGCAGGCGTTTCCTCAGGGCGCGGCCCGTTGGGGGCTCGACGGGGGAGTGGACGTAGCGCCATGTGCTGTGCTTATTATGGGCAGTGGTGCAGCTGTTCGGAGGGGGAGGGCTGCCGTAAATTGAAGTAGCCCCTAGAAATGCTGGGGGCCCCATTGGAGGCAATATGGATTGAAACCACGTTTGTGTCCCATTTCCCACCCCTTCCTGGGCTGTGTCGACGAGGCACCGAACACAAGCTGGCCTCCAGAGTGCAAATCGTACCTGGTGAAATTGATCAGTAGCCTCCGGCCTGGAAGAACACTCTGCAGAGTGAGCGGGAGAGCCCGTCTCCGCAGGTACAGCGTTCAGAGAGATGCAAAACAATATGTGAATGCAGCTTTGTGGCGGAGAAATTAACTAGACCCTGAAAGGTGAACATTCGTATAGTGAACCCCTCGCGTCTCCCACACAGAGATACCTTTACAATTAAAGTTCTCTGTATGCGTGTGTATATATATCTCCTTAATATATGTTCCATTCTATGCATCCGATGAAGTGGGCTGTAGCCCACGAAAGCTTATGCTCAAATAAATTTATTAGGCTCTAAGGTGCCACAAGTACTCCTGTTCTTTTTGCGGATACAGACTAACACGGCTGCTACTCTGAAACTTTACAATTAATGACACTTCGGGATGAAAGTGAAAAATTTTAAACAACTAACTCGTTTTGCCGGCTTGCTGAATCGCACTCATCGCAGAGAATGGAAACCGTCTAGGCTAGCAGGTTTCACTTTTCAAACTCCCTGCCACTGGCAAAAGGCTGCAGTGTTTGGGGGGTTGCAAGCACTACCGGGGGATGTTTAAATCCAAAGCGCACACAGACCTGCTTTAACCGAAATGCTCCCTGGCTCTTGGGTTTTGTGAAACCTGCTTTCTCTAAAAACCTCCACTTCAGGCTTAGACTGACCTGATGGCTGACTAACTGGAGGTCTGTGTGCCCTGTTGAACACACACACAAGTCAGGAAATTCACATTTGGTTCCCAACAGCGACCCTAACTTGTCCCACTTGTGTGTACATCGTGTCTCGGATTGCAGTCCATGCCGTCACTCCAGGGCTTCAGTGCAAAGTGGAAGAGTTCAGAATGCTGTGGGAACCATGATGCTGAATGTTCTGACATTTGGATATTTAAAATCACAACCTTTGTGTTGCATTAACACAGACTTTAAGGCCAGAAGGGACCATCCTGATCCTCTAGTCTGCATGTCGCAGGCCACAGAACCTCACCTGCCCACTCCTGTAATAGGCCCCTAACCTCTGGCTGAGTTTCTGAAGTCCTCAAATCACGATTTAAAGACTTCAAGGTACAAAGAATCCACCATTTACTCTAGTCCAAACCACCAAGTGACCCTGTGCCCCATGCTGCAGAGGCCCCCCAGGGTCTCTGACAATCTGATCTGCGGGGAAATTCCTTCCTGACCCCAAATATGGCGATCAGTTAGACCCTGAACATGTGGGCAAGACCCACCAGCCAGACACCTGGGAAAGAATTCTGTAGTAACTCAGAGCCCTCCCCATCGAGTGTCTTGTGTCCGGCCGTTGGAGGTATTTGCTAATAGCAGTCACAGATAGGCCAGATGCCATTGCAGGCAACCTCGTCATGCCATCCCCTCCATAAACATCTCAAACTCAGTCTTGAAACCAGGTAGGTTTTTTTGCTCCCCTCTGCTTATTGTTTACTTTAGAAAGAAGAAAGTTTTTGCTCTTGTGGCTAAGGCAGTGGGTTGGGACCCAGGAGATCTGCGCGGCTTCCTGCAGCTCCCATTGGCTGGGAACAGCGAACTGCGGCCACTGGGAACTGTGAGCGGCCGTACCTGCGGACGCTCAGGTAAACAAAGCATCTTGCGGCCTGCCAGGGGCTTACCCTGAACAAGCCGCGAACCAAGTTTGGGAACCCCTGGTTTAGGGGCTACTCTAAACCTCTGACTACCAGAAGCGGGGAGGGGAAGATGGGGTGGATCAAACCATAATTGGCATGTTCCGTACACCTCCCCTGAAGCTTGGGTATGGGCCACTGTCAGAGACAGGTTTCAGAGTAGCACCCGTGTTAGCCTGTATCCGCAAAAAGAACAGGAGTACTAGGCAAGACAGACCATGATCTGACCCAGTACAGCAGCTCTTATGTTCTTAATTCTTGGGTCTGCCACAGATGCCCTGTGTGACCTTGGCCATATCATGTATTCTCTCTGTGCCTCAGTTCTCCATCTGTAAAATGGGAATAATGATCCATCCTTTGTCTGCCTAATCTATCGACATCCCAACCCTGCAAAGATATATGCCAGCGCTTCACTTGTCGTGTGGGCAGCCCCCCCAGGAGTCAATGGAGCATAAAGTTAAGCCCGTGCATAAGTCTCTGCAGAATGAAGGCCTTCGATTGTAAGCTCTCTGAGGCAGGGACTGCCTCTCCTATGTGTTTGTACTGCACCTGGGAGAATGGGGCCCCATGCTAGGTTGGGGCTCCGAGGCACAAGTGCAAATTGATATTTACTGTGTGCTACTTAAACATCCAATCAGTGCAGCTGCTTTAATTCACCGTGTAACTATCTAGATAGCTGCACGTCGGGGTACAGATACAGCTGAGCCATTGCACCTTGGCAACTGGTAAAAAACCATATTTTTCAAAATAGCGTCATGTGTAATGCAGCTTTATTTAGACACCAGATTCCTTCAAACAGTTCATGCCAAATCCTACCCCATGAGAGAGAGTCCATCCTGCTCCCGCTGAAGTGTGCGGTCAAAGTCTTACATCCAGGCCATACCTGCAGTTTAAAAATGAGCAGCATAATTTGTAATTGTCTGAATGCCAAGGATGGGTCTGGGGCTCTGAGCAAATGCACGGGCCCGCCTGCACGGAGCCGGGGCTTGCAGGATTGGGGCCTAATCTGCGCTTGTTTTTGTTTTTTCACACTCCGCTAACTGGAACTCTGGCCACCTGTGCACAAGGAAAAAGTGAGCTTTAAGCAAGAGCAAGAGAGATTTCAGCACAAACGATCTAGTGTGCATGCGTTTGGGTCATTATACCAGCCAGAAAACTCCAGCTTACAGCGGAAGTGCTGTCTTGGTCGTAACCAGAGAGGTGTGTTGTTCTAACAGCTGGGGCCGGTAAGAGGCTGTATGCTGGCGTGGGAGGATGGAGGGATTAGGAATGGCGTTTGGCTTGGGGCGTTTCCTCTCAGTGCCACTTGCTTAGATTCATCCCCAATCAGTGGTGGATGAAAATTGTTCCTCTTCTGTTCAGTCTAGATTCTTCTACCACCCTGATCACCGTAGTCCAGGGGTCGGCAACGTTTGGCACACGGCTCACCAGGGTAAGCACCCTAGCGGGCCGGACCAGTTTATTTACCTGCTGACGCGGCAGGTTCGGCCGATCACGGCTCCCACTGGCCGTGGCTCGCCGTCCCGGGCCAATGGGGGCGGCGGGAAGCCGCGGCCAGCACATCCCTCGCCCGCACCACTTCCCGCCGCCCCCATTGG
>NW_020664446.1:2799056-2820295 GCF_002925995.2 Terrapene triunguis | reverse complement strand
GCGGCTTTTTTTTTTTTTTGCTGCTTGGGGCGGCAAAAACGCTAGAGCCGGCCCTGGTCTACACCGACTGCGAAGTCATGTTTAACATCCTGTTATGTTACTTCTACTGTAAGTTCTTTGGAGCACGGACTGACTTTTTCTGTATTTGTACAGAGTCAAGCCCAGTGGGGTCCTGGGCCATGACCGAGCTTCCCAGGTGCTACCTCAGTACAACTGGTAAGTCGTAGCTACCACAGCTCCTCAAAGTCATGTTCTAACAGGACCTAGTTTTCTAGTGAAGACAAGTCCTTACACAAGTAGTTAACAACCTCTTCTTTTTTTCTTTTTTAACTGAGTAAAGCTGTTTGGGTGCCCCAGGGCCAGGGCAAACTTGATATGCTACTCCAGGAATCCGACCACCTGCATCCTGAAGTTCTGGAGCGACTGCTCCTCCTCCACCGTCTCCATAACAATCTGGTCTCACCATTGAGTGCATGTTGGCTGCTGCTGCTCTGAGAATTGATCGAACAGGAATACCTGACTGGCATCAAAGCAGGTCTTCTCCTCTGGCGACTTCCTCTGCTTGCGATTGTTCTAGCTGGCACCTTGGGGCCAGTCCAATATAGCAGAATCTGACATCATAATGGACAGGAATGGTTATTCCTCTGGGCCTCATCCATCGTGGCGGGGAGCAGTCTGGAAATGGCAGGGGCAACAGTTCAGTCCTAGGATACTGGGAAAGAGCAGGGATGATGAGTGGGTGATGTCTGCTCCCCAAATTCCTTTCCGAGTTAGCAGGTATCCCACAACATGCCATGAAAATTGCCCACAATTCAGGGAGCCTGGTGGCCGTGCAAGGGCCTCTGGGATACTTACCTGCACTGCACCATGCTTCCACTGATGCAGTGTGGCATTGTGTGGACGCCAGTGATGTTGCGTGCATGGGTGCAAACACAATAGTGTGAAATACTGAAGAGAGGGTTTCATCAATGTATTACAGGGGTAAGTCACAGCAGTACAAGCACAGTTTTCCTCCAGCGCAGTCTGTCTGCATTAGCTACATTGACAGAACTGCTCAGCTGTGTGTCGTAGGCCCTATACTCTTCTGCGACCAATAGAGATTCCCTTTTAGCTCAGATGACAAGGCTCTAGTTCTATCCTTGCTGTTGCAGTGGAGTTCTCAGCAGCTGTGGGTTGCACCATACTGACATTGAAATCTTCTGTGGCCTGGCACTAGGCTGCAGAACTCGCCTTAACCATCCCTCCCCGACAGGGGCATCATTTCAGAAAAATTCAGGGGTATGGGGCTGGTCATGGGGGGTTACCGGGCTGGTCCCATCTCAGAGGGAGGCAGGGAGGAGGCAGCCTGGTCCTATCCCGGGGAGGGGGGGCATGTTGGGGCATGTCTCACTGGTGGCCGGCCAGGGGCAGAGATCAGGGCCTAACTCACTCTGTGGTCAGCTCTGGCCCATGCTACTGCTGCAGCTTCCTGCCTGGCCAGGGGGAAACGAGGGTGGTGCTGACACTGTGGCACTGCAGCATGGGCTGGTGAGGAGCTATGAAAAAGCAACTGCCTCTCCCCACCCTATAGCAAATGATGCTCCCAAGCACTCCACCCATTCAGCCATGGAGCAGGGAGGCCCTGGGCACGATGTCGTATCCCAGTGCCACACTGGGTCACTTGCAGACACAACCTCCCAGGCAGCGGCAGCTACTTGTTTTCATTGACAAGGCCGTTTGTGGTCTATCCCCACCCTACCTGTCATCTCCCACATGCTACTTCTGTCTTTGTTCTGCCAATGCCTCGAGCCTTTGTCACCCCCTTGTTAACGTCTCCTATACCACCTCTCGCACTCGGGAGGAGCACGGCATAAGCCTCTACAAACCTACTCACCGCCCTCCGTTAAAACCCTCCTTCGCTGCAACAGCTCCCTACAAAAGCGCAATGCCTGCTGTGCTGCGAGACAGCCTCCCAGCACTCCGACCAGCGTCGTCTCGTTGTTTCCTTCTGCTCCCCGTCGGTCTGCTTGTAGCCACCTGTTGGCTGTAGATTTCAAGCTGTTTGGGGCAGAGACTAGTTCTTTGTTCTATGTCTGTACAGCGCCTAGCGTAATGGGGGGCTGGGCCTTAGTGCAGTGAAGACAGTGAGGATAATGGGGAATTGCTAACTTGGGAGCATCAAAAAGTTATGAGTCAGGCCTGGCAAAACCCAGAGACAAACATTGGGTGGGCACATGAGCCATCAAGCTACACCTGGCCCCGCTTGCAACCTCCTTCTGCAACCACCAGGGCTAGAAACTTCCTTAAAAAAAAAATAAGAAGCCGCCAAGGGCCGCCCTCATCACATGACTCCAGGAGCCAGGCCAAGAAGAGAAAGATCAGCAGATGCATGGGAGTCCTTGTAGTGATACTGCAGGGGTAGGCAACCTATGGCACGCGTGTCAAAGGAGGCACGGAGCTCTTTTTCAGTGGCACTCACACTGCCCGGGTCCTGGCCACCGGCCCGGGGGGGCTCTGCATTTTAATTTAATTTTAAATGAAGCGTCTTAAACATTTTAAAAACCTTGTTTACTTTACATACAACAGTAGTTTAGTTATATATTATAGACTTCTAGAAAGAGACCTTCTAAAATGGTTAAAATGTATTACTGGCACGCAAAACCTTAAATCAGAGTGAATAAATGAAGACTCGGCACACCACTTCTGAAAGGTGGCTGACCCCTGTGATACTGCATAGACTTGCTCACCTAAAGCCCCTAAGAGACTACATCTCCCATCAGCCACCGCTGCCCCCCCTCCGGCTTGGCATGCGCAGAGCTGCTGCGGGACCGGGATGGGCTGTCGCCGCGCGGCATGCCGGGAGCTGTAGTGCCGCTGTGCCGCCCAGGCGCTTGCCTGGGCCGCGGCCGGGGACTACATTTCCCGTGGGTCTGCGGGCGGCGCGTGCGCCCTGCCGGGGGAAGCGGCGGTTCCTGCTTGCGCTGGCTGCGGCCTGCCTGGCACTGAGGGAGGGGGCGGCCCAGGCCCCGGACCGGCGGCGGAGCAGCGGGGCGGGACTATGGACCCGGCGGAGGCCGTGCTGCAGGAGAAGGCCCTGAAGTTCATGGTGAGGGGCGGCGGTACCGGGGGGCAAAGGGCCGGGGCCCCTGGTGGGCTACAGGGCGGGTGTGGGGCCGACTAGGGGGAGGGGCAAGTGATGGGGGGGGCGCTGAGCTTGGGAGGGCCAGGGCTGGGGGAGAGGGCATGGGGGCAGGTGGCGGGGGAGAGGAGGACACCTGGGGGGGAGGGAGGGAGGGGGCGTGCTGACCTATGGGAGGGCTGGGGGAGGGGGCATGGGGGCAAGTGGGGGGGAGAGGAGGAGGACACCTGGGGGGGCGCACTGACCTATGGGAGGGCTGGGGGAGGGGGCAAGTGGGGGGGGGAGGAGGAGGACATCTGGGGGAGGGAGGGGGCGTGCTGACCTATAGGAGGGCTGGGGGAGGGGGCATGGGGGCAAGTGGGGGGGAGGAGGAGGAGGACACCTGGGGCGGGGAGGGGGCGTGCTGACCTATGGGAGGGCTGGGGGAGAGGTATCTGTTGGGTCACAGGAGGGGGGGGGGCTCCTGGAAGGGAGGGGTAAGTGTTTTGGGGAGTCAGGCATCTGGGGGGTAGGTGAGGGCTAAGCTGTGGGATTACCAGAGGGTGGGGGGGATAAAGGGTTGGGGAACAGGGCATGCGGGGTGTGTGTGTGTGCTGAGTGGTGGGAGGCAAAGGCCTGGGGAAGGTAGTATTGGGGGAGGGGAGGCGATGGGTGGGCACCTGAGGGTGTAGGAGCAGGTGGTGATGGTGAAGAAGGTATTTGGTGTTCACCCTCTGAGACTCCTGAGTGTTGAAGCATGGGGGGCACTTAGGGTAGAATTGGGTGGGGAAATATGCCAGGTTGCTGAGTCAGGAAGAGGGCAAGTTCTGGAGTATGAGAGACAGGGGTCTTGGAGGAACGGTGAGTGCTGGTATGGGACGACGACCCCTGAGTCTTTGTAAAGTTGCACTGAGATCTTTGGCCGGTGTTGGCAGTACCTAGTGAGACAAGTAGTAGGGCTTGGGGTATCTTTTGGCTGGGTTGGGGGATGCTTGTGATGGGAATAGGGCTTACCTATAGGAGGTGGGGTTAAATGCTGGGATTTGGGTGCAAGAGCATGTGGACAAGAGACATTGCGCTGGGGGACAGGGAGTCACCTGCAGATGTGGCAGGAGGGCACCTGCAGGTATGTTTGCAATTCTCTGGTGGTCCTAGAGATTCTAAACAAGATTTCTGGCCTGATTTGGTGGTAAGAGGTGACCCATCAAGCACTGGTGCCTGGGAGAGGTGAAGTTTTTGTTCTGTATGTAGTGTGTGGGGTGTATTAGTTTTATCTGCACATCTGCTCGCCATAGTTTTTTTGTTTTTTTCCCCACCTTATGACCCTTTTTATCCTGGGTGCAGAATTGTATATATTGACATTTTAATCAGTTATGTTTTCCTGCTATATATCCTTGTTAATAGAGTGGATGTAAAGAGCCTTTATATTGTCTTGGTTTATAAATTGGCCTGTGGCACAGAAAATAACTTTGGGCATCAGTAGCCAAATCCGTTTTCAAATGTGACTGGTCTGTTTAGATTTGGGATAATACACCAAATGAAACAACAGTTATATTCCTTTTTTTATCGTTGATATTTCTAGATTGTTTGCTTCAGTTTCTTGATGCTATTTTCCAACCAAACAGTGATGCCAGCTTAATTGAATGCTAATTTTAGATGCTCTAAACTGTTCTGCTTCTAAGAATACATTTCAAGTGACTGGCAACATTTGTTGAAAGTTTATTTGTTGTGGATTAATGATTCAGTGGCACAGAATTAAATCTTTACTCATAAAGAACCTAAAATACAGCTATGCTTTCAAAATTTATGCCCAACGTGGAAATATTGAAAAACTAGATACAAATCTTGGCTTTCATTTGCACTTCAAAAGGTAGTAGAAAGTCTAAACTCTTAATTAGCTTCTGTTTTTTATCTTGTAGTATTGGTATCTGTTTTTAAATCTCTTGTTTCTGTTCAGATCATTGAATTCTTTTGCCAGTTCTTTGTATTTTTGTCAGGTTTATGGAATCTCAGGCTGAAGAGGTTAAAAAGATATTGGATGTCAGAATATCCTTGGCAGCAAAAAAATGCCCTCTCCATATGTGATTGACTAGAAGAGTGTGCCATATCCTGTTGGATATAGATCTGGCCATGGTAATCCACTCATTTGTGACCTTTAGGCTTGATAATTACAACTCATTGTAACTAGGAGTCATGAAGTCTTGCACCTTGAAAAAATTCCAAGTGTCTACTTAGTAGTACAGAGCACCATGTTGATGCTCCTGCTTCTGCATTGGCTCCCTATTGAATAAAGAGTCCAGTTCAAGGTCTCTGACCTGATATTTGGAGCCCTCCATGGTATTGACCCTAGCTATCTGATGGAATACCTGACCCTCCATGACCACAGCCTGGCTATGTTCTGCTGGAACAATGAAACATCAATGAATTGGGAGAGGCGTGTCAGTGTGGGGGAGAGAACTTTCACAGGAATAGGCCATAGACTGTTGAACTCACTCTGAGTGCCGAGTGACCAAGGACTTCACTGCATTGAGGAATAAATGACAGAGTGCTTTGATTTTTAGTTTTCCCTAAAAGAGTTCTTCACACACAGACATGCAAGACACACAAACAAACAAAAAAAGCAATCAAACAAGAAAAATGATAAACTAAGCATTTTCTTTTCTAGATTGGAAGGGAAGAGAGACTTTTATTTGCAGAATTGCTAACACTGGAATGTAACCTATCACTTAAATCAGCTTCTGTACCAGTTGACTGGAGGATCACTAATGTGATGCCAGTTTTAAAAAGGTTCCAGAGGTGATCCTGGCAATTGTAGGACACTAAACCTAACTTCAGAAGCAGGCAAATTGGTAGAAACTATAGTAAAGAACAGAATTATTGGCCACATAGATGAACATGATTTGTTGGGGAAAGTCAAAACAGCTTTTGTAAAGGGAAATCATGCCTCACCAATCTATTAGAATTCTTCGAGAGGGTCAACAAACATGTGAACAAGGGTGATCCAGTGGATATAGTGTACTTGGACATTCAGAAAGCCTTTCACAGGGTCCCTCACCAAAGGCTCTTAGGCAAAATAAGCTGTCATGGGATAAGATGGAAGGTTCTGTCATGGATCAGTAATTGGCTAAAAGATAGGAAACAAAGGGTAGGAATAAATAGTCCATTTTCAGGTGGGGAGAGGTAAATAACGGTGTCCCTCAGGGATCTGTACTGGGACCAGTGCTGTTCAACATATTCATAAATGATCTGAAAATAAGGGGTAAACAGGTGGCAAAATTTGCAGATGATACAAAATTACTCAAGATAGTTAAGTCCAAAGCTGACTGCGAAGAGTTCTGAAGGGACCTCACAAAACTGGGTGACTGGGCAACACAATGGCAGATGAAATTCAGTGCTGATAAATGCAAAGTAATGGGCATTGGAATACATAATTCCAACTATACATACAAAATGATGGGGTCTACATTAGCTGTTGCCACTCAAGAAAGTGATCTTGGGGTCATCCTGGATAGTTCTCAGTGTGTAGTGGTAGTCAAAAAAGCTAACAATGTTATGAACCATTAGGAAAGGGATAGATGGTAAGGCAGAAAATATCATAATGCCACTATATAAATCCATGGTATGCCCACAACTTGAATACTCCCTGCAGTTATGGTCGCCCCATCTCAAAAAAGATATATTAGAATTGGAAAAGGTACAGAGAAGGGCAACAAAAGAAGAGTATAGAACAGGGGTCGGCAACCTTTCAGAAGTGGTGTGCCGAGTCTTCATTTATTCACTCTGATTTAAGGTTTTGTGTGCCAGTAATACATTTTAACGTTTTTAGAAGGTCTCTTTCTATAAGTCTATAATTACATACAACAATAGTTTAGTTATATGAGTAAATAAGGCTTTTAAAATGTTTAAGAAGCTTAATTTAAAATTAAATTAAAATGCAGAGACCCCCCCGGACTGGTGGCTAGGACCCGGGCAGTCTGAGTGCCACTGAAAATCAGCTCGCGTGCCGCCTTCGGCATGCGTGCCATAGGTTGCCTACCCCTGGTATAGAACAACTTTGATATGATGAGAGATTTAAAAGACTGGGACTTTTCAGCTTGGAAGAGACGAATAAGAGGGGATACGACAGAAGTCTATAAAATCATGAATGGTGTGGAGAAAGAATAAGGAAGTGTTATCCCCTTCCCATAACACAGGAACCAGGGATCACCCAATGAAATTAATAGGCAGCAGGTTTAAAACAAACAAAAGGAAGTCCTACTTCACACAACACAGTCAACCTGTTGCCAGGGGATGTTGTGAAGGCCAAAAGTATAAGTGGGTTCAAAAAAGAATTAGATAAGTTCATGGATGATCAGTCCGTCAATGGCTATTAGCCAAGACCATCAGGGATGCAATCCTATGCCCTGTGTGTCCTAAACCTCTAACTGCCAGAAGCTGGGACTGGATGATGGGATGGATCACTTGATAATTGCCCTATTCTGTTCATTCCATCTGAAGCATCTGGCACCTGCCACTGTCAGAAGATAGACTACTGTGCTAGATGGATTGTTGGTCTGACCCAGTATGGCCATTCTTAAGTTCTTATCTTATTTATATCTGTTGGGGGGGGGGGGGGAGAGGGTTGTTATATTGGCACCCTTCACTATAGTTTCTGAGCACTTCCCACTGTAATTAGATCGGCAAAGCAAGGTCCCTAATTGGACTTCTTGGGGTCTTCTGCTCTTCTCACATCCCTGATTATGGGGGCTCTGCATAGAGCAGGTTTTTTGGAGGAGGTACAAGGGGCAATTGTACATGCCAACCAGGCCATGTTGGAAAACTGGTTTTTTTTTTTTTCTCTATCTCTAAATGCTTGGGAGGTGCTTAGATATAGTGGTGATGGCAGCCATATAAGTACCTACATAGATCTGGGAAGATGCATTCTAGTTCATCCAGTGGCAGATCATCCACAGTATACTCTCCTGTATGTCCAAGTGGATGATATGCTTGGTATACCATCACTCTGACTGACTGACTGGGTCATAGATTGGGCTGAAGTGGGCCATGCAATTAATTATTGATTTACACAGCATCTTTCACAAGCGCCAAGGTTTGCCTTACCATATCAAATATTGAGAAACTCTTCATAATGACCAGACCCATTATCTACCCGGCTTCTGGTATTTTTGTTTTGATTGCAGAGGCGCATGTAATTACTGTTTGAAAACAGGTCTGTAGGTGGTGGTATCTGTCCCTGTCTGTAAAATTGGTTTTCATTTTTAAAATGTTTTGTGCTTCATCGTCAGTAATGACATTGGACCAATTGCTAAGCCACTAGATGTCAGGAAGAAATGCATGCTCATTTTGGTGGTGTTTTCACACCTAGCCAGTGATGGGAAATGTTATGTTGAAACCTCATCCGGTCACTTAATGGATGAAATGAAGCCTTGTGTAAAAACAGGAGCTTATTTTTTTTCTGTGTGTCAGAAATTAGTTTATAGATTTGACATTTTGAAAAACGAAGTGGGCTCATTTTTGGGGGTTTCTTTTTTTTATTTTTGAGACGATGAGGATAGCAGAGGAAAGGAAGCCCTTGTCCCTGATGGCTGATATTAGCTTGATTACTTTTCAATGATATATTTATGATGCATCCAGCCTGTATCAATTTATTAGATAAGTCTGATCATATGTAATACATATTATCTAATTAATTTTAGGTAATGACATTCTACTTACCTACCCAAATTACTCCTACAGTTTCAAGTGGACATAATATTCACTTACAATCCTAAATTGTTGTGTACTGTTAAGCAGCCCATCCTCAGAGATATTTTAGTGGCGAGTTAAATGATTCCCTCTCTGTAGTTTATGCATCAACCTAATCTTGTAAGGATTCTCTTGGACCCTTTTGGATGAAACCTGCTGTATAATTGTAAGGTATAAAAGCAGCATGAATTGTATAGGCCAGTGCTCTGTAGCAAGTGCAGGAGGGATTTTATAGCACTGCAATCTACTTGTGTTCCCATCATCCATTTTGTGGTGTTTCTTAAATACTCTGGATAAAACAGCACTCATCATAGGGTTTAAGTTATGAGAGATACGGTGCCCTATTACTGCATAAGCTTAGAGGAGAATCACATATGCTCCTTTAGTTTTTGAAAAAACTTCTTGTTTTAAATAAAGCTGTTTTTTTGGTTAAAGAATATGGAATTTTATTGTCGTAACCATTTTCAAAAGTACTAAGAATGAGGAGTTCAATAAGTAACTTCCCTATTTGAATAAACTGTTTAAAAATCTAGATACAGTACTTAAAGAATAAATGTAATAGGCTCAGCTGAGACTTTGATTAAATGTCATATAAACTAAACTATGTACGCCTGCATAGAATAGTAGATATTTTTTTCAAAGTAGCTTCAAATGGTTCTTTTAAGTGTATGAATGTTCTGATGATTATCTTTTTAATTAAAATGAGAAATCTTTGTTTAAAGTGGCATTCTTTTTTTTACAGCCTGTTACAGTCTCCGTAACAATCATTTCTTAAGTCTGAACGTTTTTAATTCCAGGAATCCATTTATATGAAACTATGTTTAGACTTAATTAAGGAATGATTCTTACAAAGCTTGTAAATAGCCAGGAAAAAAGGGACAGAAAATAAAACTGACAGTCACACTTAACAAAATGATGGTTACAAGGTATGTAATATGCTATAAAAATACAATAAAGGCCTTTTTATAAGAGTTCATATTTTTGATCCTCATTCTGAAAGGTATTTAAGAAAAATATCAAGGCTCTGTGAAGCAGCATCTGTTTTCCTGAATGGACTAGTGACAACTTCAATTGTATTTAATTAGCAGTGCATGGAGCTGTACCTGACCAATTTAGGATCCTGTTTAAAATGCCTCTGCAGGCAGTATTTTAATATAGATTTAAGTTTTACCTTCTGGTTTTCACTATATGTGAATGAGGCAATCTCTCCCCACCGGCGTTCCTGCCATGGTTTGTGGATGGGAAAATGTTGATACTGGCATTCTTCACTGATCTATTCTGTCTTCCACATACAAATTAACATTTCCCTTCCCTGGAATGGAGAGATATAAGGCCTGATCCTTGGAGGTGCTGAATACCCTTTACTGCCATAAGAATGTCAGGCCATTAGCCTTTTCAGCAGCTTCTGCCTTTGTGACCTCTTCCAGGACTGTTTAATAAATACACATTTGTTTCATCCCCCATTGACTGTACTAGCATTGATCCTCCAGGACGTTAAATACTTTGAGATCTATGGATGAACAATGCTATGTAAGAGCTAGGGATAGTAGTTGTTGGTGTTATTAAGGTGCTGTGTAAATTCAAAGTATGTTGTTGTATTCTCTGACCATAGCGTATAGTTTACAGCAACTATGGGAACATGCTATCATTGCATTGCCAGAAAAACCCCATGTTTCCTTAAATTTGATGATTACTAGATTTGTAGTGACTTTTGACCTCCTCCTAGTAAGCCAGCCAATAAGCTAAGCAGGATCCAGCATGATTTGGATCTTAAAAGAAAAGTGAATCCTGAGCTGATAAACTGTTTTTCTCTGGCTGCTTAGTAAAGGCATTTGCAGTGGAAACAGACATTCGAATTCTTAGCCTCTGTGGTGGTCCAGTTTGTATAGACGACTTCTAGCTTGGGTGTTGGTAGGACTACACCTTTCATATCCCAGAACTTAATGATTATTTTAATAGTTATTTTAGATAAATTGATTTTTACAGTTTCCCTAGTAGTATGCTTGCATTGTTTTCATTTTGATAGAGAATACCAAGTATCCAAGACAAGGGAAACATAAGGAGACGTGTATCTAAGGAATAAAGGAGTTCAGGAGAGCTAGCAGTTTCTCAAAGAGACAGTATTAAAGGCACAACTGCAAGCTATGCCGATGAGAAGGAAAGATAGGAAGAATAGTAAGAGGCCAATATGACTCCATTGGGAGCTCTTTAATGACCTGAAAAACAAAAAGGAATCCTACAAAAAGTGGCAACATGGAGCGATTAATAAGGGGGAACACAAAACGAATAGCACAAGCATGTGGGGACAAAATCAGAAAGATGTAATTTATTTTGTGCTTTAGCCTAGCAAGGGACATAGAAGACAATAAGAAGAGTTTTTTTTAAAATACATTAGGACCAAGAGAAAGATGAAGGAAAGTGGGGAAGGAGAGCTAATAACAAATGACATCAAGAAGGCTGAGATGGTTAATGCCTATTTTGCTTCAGTCTTCACTAAAAAGGTTTATGCATTGAATATTGGGTCACCAATCAATGTTAACTACAAGGAGGACGCAAACCAAAACCGGAAAATAACACATTAAGGAATATTTAGATAAGTTAAATATATTCAAGTTGGCCAGGCCTCATGAAATTCACCTATGGTACTTAGGGAATTAACTGAAGCAATCTCGGAGCCATTAGCAGTTACCTTCAAGAACTCATGGAGGACAAGTGAGGTACCAAAAGGACTGGAGAAGAGCAATCATAACTCCTATCTTCAAAAAGGGGAACAAAGGGCACCTGGGAATTTATAGATCAGTCAGCCTAACTTTGATACCTGGAAAGATACTGGAACAAATTATTAAACAATCCGTTTGTAAGCACTGGGAGGATAAAAGGGTTCTAAGGAATAGCCAACATGGATTTGTCAAGAAGAAATCCTGCCAAACCAACCTGATTACCTTCTCTGACAGGGTTACTGGCCTGGTGGATGGGGGAAGCAGTAGACGTGATAGATCTTGATTTTAGTAAGGCTTTTGTCACAGTGCCACGGAACAGTCTCACCAGCAAACTAGGGAAATGTGGTCTAGATGAAATTACTATAATGTAGGCGCACAACTTGGTACCACATGGCATTTTGATTAAAACACTAGAACAATATAAAATGAATGTGGAGCACATTAAATGGATTAAAAACTGGCTCACTGATATATAACTGTAAATGGGGAATGATCATTGAGCAGATCTCTTTCCAAGAGTCTCATTTCTTGGCCCTGTGCTATCTAACATCTTTATCAATGACCTGGAAGAAAACATAAAATCATCACTGATAAAGATTGCAGATGACCCAAAAATTGAGGGAGTGGTAAATAATGAAGAAGATGGGTCACTGATTCAGAGCAATCTAGTTTGCTTGTTAAAATGGGCACAAGCAAACTGTGTGGTTTAGTATGGCTAAATGTAAATGTGTTCATCTGGGAACAAAGAATGTAGGACATACTTACAGGATGGGGGAACTCTATCCTGAGACACAGTGAATCTGAAAGATTTGGGGTCGTGGTAGATAATCAGCTGAACATGAGCTCCCAGTATGACACTGTCGCCAAAAGAGCTAATGAGATCCTGGGATGCATAAACAGGGGAATCTCAAGTAAGTTATTTTACCTCTGTATTTGGCATTGGTGAGACCACTGATGGAATGCTGTGTCCTGTTCTGGTGTCCACAATTAAATAGAGATGTTGATAAATTGGAGGGGATTCAGAGAATGATTTAAAAAAATTAGAAAACATGCCTTATAGTGATAAACTCAAGGAGCTCAGTCTAGTTAGCTTAATAGAGAGAAGGCTAAGGGATGACTTGATTACAATTTGTAAGTACCTACTTACAGTAAGTCTACATTGCAGTGTAAGCCCAGGGTTAGTGGGACTTGAGTCAGCTGACCTGGGTTAGCGAACCCTGGGCTTGAGCATTTACACTGATTCTTAACCCTATGTTAAGATTTGTCAAATTTGGGCTTGAACCTGGGGCTCTGGTGTCCACACTGCAGCGTGCTGACCTGAGTCAAAGCAAACATATCCCAGAGTCCCTAGCACCCTCCTGAAATGTGGCCACTTTGACCATGATGCACTGTGGGAAATCTTTACTGCCCTCCCTGCATGTTACAGGAAGTTTGAACAGCCTGCCGAGCAGTCATTTTGGCCTGTGTACTCCGAGATACTGGAGCCAACCTTTTGAAGAACTTCTCTTGCTTGCACTTTCACTCCTGTGTCAGGAAACGGGCAGAGCTTCCATGAGATGCTGGTGGACATTTCCATGCATTTTCTGACTCACCAAAGGCACCTGATGGATTTCATCATGGAGGAGGAGGCAGAGGAGGAACAGTACCCTGGCATGGCAGACGCTGCTCAGTACAATCAGCATAGCCGCTGATGCCCCCTACGTAAACCAGTGCATCTGGCACAGGACTACAAGCACGGACTTGTGGGATCACATTGTCATGTAGACCTAGGATGACCACCAGTAGGTCCAGAACTTTCGCATGAAGAAAGCTACGTTTCTGGACCTTTGTGAGCAGCTTGCCCTGACTCTCTAGTGTAAAGACGCACACGTGAGGCACTCTTGCCTGTCCAGAAGCGGGTTGGTATAACCTCCTGGAAGCTGGCTACCTCATACTGCTACAGGTCTGTTGTCTACCAGTTTGATGATGGAGAGTTGACTGTGGTTAAAGTGGTAGCAGAGGTTTCTGAGGCAATCAGGCATGTGGTTTACTCCAAAGTGGTGGGCATTCAAGATATTCTGGAGGTAATTGCTGGCTTTGAGATAACGGGCAACAGAGGTCGGGGATGCTTTGAGTTCTTACATTATGGCCTTGCACAGCCCAGTGGAAGAGGGGGAATAGCACCCGTACGAATGTGCTTGTGTGGGGAAAGGGGCTAATTGATTTTGGGGGATGTTTGCTCGATTGCCATGCAATATACTTATGCATGACATGTTGAATACTGGATTGGGGGGTGGCATGAATCACAGTGTAGGTTCATAGAAGGAAGGTATTGAAATGTGAATTGCTGTACCTAACCGCATAGAGGAATAGTGTTGCTTAGTCATGTATAATTGCTCCTGATCATGTTTTTAGCTTTATCTCAAATCATGATTGTAAGAGGTGATGCACTGATAGCAATAAACTTTCCTGATGATATAAAAAGCTTTATTTGTAAACGTGTTAAAACTGTACGACAGTCGCCTATTGCTATGCAGGCCAGCTAACATTACAACACCCAAAAACAAGTACTAGAAGAACATTTCCAAAACAAAAATATAAAAAAGCAGGAAACAGTGCAAACATGACTTAAACCCCCTACCGCTACTTGTCTCCATGTTCTCCATTCGCTTCTTTCCCCATTTTCTGTGCACTGGGTGCCAGGCTGGGGGTGGAGGTATCCACACGAGAGGGGTTCAAGAAGGAAGGCTCCAGGGGGTTTAGTTGCTCTGCCCTGCTGCCTATGGGGCTTGAATGCATGGGCTGCCCAAGGTATTTTTAGACTGAAGCTACATTGCAGGGAGATCAGGTCATGGTGTAGGAGAGGCAGCAGGAGCCGGTGCTCCCCACCCAGGATGGAGATGAGTCACTCAAACAGTGCTCTCTGAGCTCTGTCCTCCTCCCTTAGCCACCATTCCTGTTCTAGGAACTGTGTTGCAAGTGCCTGCTCCATAGCTGAAAACCTGTCCTGCCCCCGGGCAGCAAGCCTCAGCCTTTCCACCTGCCTCTCAGCATGCTGCTGTTCCAGTCTTTCATCTCTCTGCTGCTGGTCTTGGACTGCTTGTCAGCCCTCTCAAGAACTTCGACCGTAACTTCATCCCAGAAACGCTTCTGTCTGGAATTGTCCACAAAGGTTTATTGGGCCAGGCGTCAAATTCTGGATGTACAGCAGCCAGTGGAGATTGAGGGGCCTGAAATAGGACAAGCAATAGAGGGTTATTGTCTAAAATAGCGCAGTGGAGGAGCATAGAATTAATTCTTGTGGAATCTCAAGGACATAAAATGTTACATTTAAAAACTGAACCAAAATATATTGTGAAAGGGATGCTTCTGTCCACAGAATCTCTCTGGATACAACCTGGTTAATCACAGTTCCAGAAGTGCAGAGACCATGGTAAGTTAAAAATTATACATTTTTTTTGATTTTATAAAAATTTCATAAGTAATTGGATTGTCTGGGGTAGCGAGAAGTGCAGTTGCAACAAAAGGCTTTTTCTATCATTTCTGGCCTTTCATGTTTTGGAGGACATAAGTGTTGTTTGTGGTGCCCTCTTGGAAAAAGGAGATGTTATTCCAAGCTGTTGTTGGGAAATCTACACTATACGCAGCTGAAGTATTCAAACGTATAGTGACTGAACAGCACATCTGTGAGTGGAGTGAGCTAATCAGCTACCGAGGTGGCCCTGGAAAATATGCTTTTCCCTGCAATGTGACTTCGTCGCTGGAGTTTCTGTTTCAGGAAGAGTTTGCAGCTATCAGCAACCAGCATGTGTTAGAATTCATGAAGGAATTAACAGGATGCTGCGTTAGCTTACCCTGTTATGTCTGCACGCAAATACACAGCACTCCAGAGCCTTCCTCCTCCCTGTTGATGGCACATTTCTGGACAAAAATTGACACCCCAGTCGTACTTGGAAGAAATGATTTTGACACACACACTCACTCACACTCTCTCTCTCTCTCTCTGTTTCGCTCCATAGATCACTGAGCAGTTACAGTGTGGCAAACTTTAAGGGTAAGGTTATTAATTGTAAGAACTAGAAATGGCCCTAGCAAACATTCGAGCTTTTCAAGTAAAAATGCTCTATAAATGTGTCCTTTATAGCAGTGGTTCTCAACCTGTGGTCTGAGTCCATGGACTATGTCTTAAGGGGTCTGCAAAAGACTTAGGCTGTGTTTACACTAGAGAGATTACAGTGGCACAGCTGTACAATGCAGCTGTAGGATCTCTTGTGTAGCTGCTCTATGCCGATGGCGGGGGGGGGGGGGGAGAGCTCTCCCGTTGACATAATCCACCCCCAACGAGCACACTAGTTCTGATGCTGACATAATTTATGTCACTTGGGCCGTGTGTGTGTCTGTGTGTGGAATATGCACAGCCCCTGAGTGACATAAATTTTGCTGAGGTAAGTTGTAGTGTAGACATAGCCTTAGACTGAAAATGGACTGAACAGAATTCAGCTATATGCAGTACGCCCTTGCTATAATGAACCCTTCGGGATCCAGGCCGTTTATTCGTTATAGCCAGGGGTTCTTCATAGCAAAAGAGACCCGCTGCACCTGCGGCGGGAGCTGACAGCTTCTCCAGTCCCGGGACTGGAGGTGGGATCCAGGTACCAGGTCCATTATATCCAAAGGTTTGTTGTTATCAAGAGTGTTATAGCAAGGGTGCAGTGTACACAGACAATAGATTTCCAAAGGGGTCCACAAATAATAATAATAATAAAAAAAAAGGTTGAGAATCACTGCTTTACTGTTTGGAATTCGTGGTTGCCGGTTTGAGCTCCACATGGGTGGGGGAGGGGAGACACCAAGGTGCTATGATACAATCTGCCATGAGCAGATACACACTGGTAGCCAGGGCCTTTCATAACTTTTGCATTAGTTCTTAGAGCGGAAATCCCTCCCATTACTGTAATAATAAACTTTTAAATTGGAGTCAAACTTACTGGGCTCAGGGTTGGCTTCTGTCTCCTCTGGGTTTGCTGCAGGCTCGGCAGAGGGGTGGTCCTTGGGGGATGTGGGTGGGGAAGAGGCATCAAAGAGCTGTTCCTGTTGATCCTGTCCCACAGTCTGATCTGAGACTGGTTTCAGAAACAGTCACTTCATGCTCCTCACTTGGAGCCTGCTGCTGACTCCCATCAGTTACCAGCCTGGATTCAGGGAACAGCAGGGCACCATCCTGGCTGACCAGGTTGTCGTGCACCATGGTTGGCTCCATGCTGGGCACAGTTCCCAGCACCTGGTCAAACTCCTCATAAAACGGGCATGAGGTTGGTGAGCTGCCTGAGGTACTGTTCTAGTCCCTGGTCTGCCGGTACCTGTTCTTAAGCCACTTAACCCGCTCCCTGCACTAGTCACCAGTCCGGAGAATTTACAGAGCTGCCAGCTTTTTAGTTATTTGCTGGTATGCGTGATCATTCCTGGTACTTCACTAAAGTCCACAGTTTTACTGGCCTCACACCAGAGATTCACCAAAATCTGGCTGTGCTCCCATGACCATGAAGCAGCACACTTTGCAGAAGGCTTGTTCTGTTCAGTCTCCATTGCAAACACAGAAGGCTCTCTGATGGGTTTGCAACTCAGTGATCAGAAGACAATAGAAGGGTTAACGCTGACTCACTGAGCTGCAGCTGTCCATCAGAGGGGGGTAGCTTCTGTTTTCAGTTGAATCAATTGGAGATTGTTGGGATAGAGAGGACTAAGGAAGTTAGCGACTTCTGGTGGACTCCCAGGACACAAGTCAAGCGGGGTTGCGCCAACACTGCAGAGCAATAGGACTTGACCTTGTGTCCCAGCTTGATTCTGGCTCGGACTCTCTACTCCCGCAGGGTCGCATGTCCAAGCCTAGGGTTAGCACGATTCATTTGTAGATGTAAGTGGGGTTAGGCTTGTGCCTGAGTGCTTATTGCATTGTAGACATACCTTCAAGGAACAAATATTTAATAATGGGCTCTTCAGTCTAGCAGAGAAATGTCTAATACGATCCAATGGCTGGAAGCTAGACAAATGTAGACTAGAAATAAGGCATACATGTTTAACAGAGTAATTAACCATTGGAACAATTTATGAAGGGCCATGGTAAATTCTCCATCACTAACAATTTTTAAATCAAGATTGGAGGTTTTTCTAACTGATCTGCTCTAAGAATTATTTTGGGGAGGTTCTGTAGCCTGTGTTAGACAGGAGGCCAGAGTAGATAATCACCGTGTCCCTTCTGGCCTTAGAATCTATGAAAGTGGTTGAAAGACTGTACGCGGAGAAGCTATCAGTGGTTTGCTGTCAAACTGGGAGGGTGTATCCAGTGGAGTCCCGGGGGGGTCAGTCCTGAATCTGGTACTATTCAATATTTTTAATGACTTGGATCATGGAGTGGAGAATTTGCTTATAACATTTGCGGATGACACCAAGCTGGGAGGTGTTGCAGGCGCTTTGGAGGACGGTATTAGAATTCAAAATGACCTTGACAAATTGGAGAATTGGTCTGAATTCAACAAGGTGAAATTCAATAAAGACAAGTGTGAAGTACTTCACTTAGGCAGGAAAAATCAAATGGACAATTACAGAATGGGGACTAAGGGCTTGTCTACACAGGCACTTTACAGCGCTGCAACTTCCTCGCTCGGGGGGGGGGGTGAAAAAACACCCCCTTGAGCACAGCAAGTTTCAGTGCTGTAAAGCGCCAGTGTAGAAAAGCCCATGGAGGTGGGTTTTTTAGAGCGCTCCCAGCGCTCTGCTGTGACTACACAAGCCACGTTAAAGCGTTGCCAGTGTAGACTAGCCCTCACTGGCTAGGCAGTAGTACTGCTGAAAAGGATCTGGGCATAATAGTGCTCAGGGCTGGGGAAGGGGATTGGGGTGTGGGGTGGTGCTTACCTCGGTGGTGGTGGTGGCTCTGCAAAAGTGGCCAGCATGTCCCTGCAGCTCCTAGGCAGAGGGGCCAGGGGGCTTTGCGTGCTGCCCCCGCAGCTCCCACTGGCTGCGGTTCGCGGCCCATGGGAGCTGCGGAGCTGGAGCTCATGGTGGGGGCAGCACATGGAGCCCCCCATGGCCTTCCCTCCACTTAGGAGCTGCAGGGACAAAAGGAGCCGGATAGGAAGCCTGCCAACCCTCCCCTCCTCCAGCACCAGCAGGATTCCCGGGCCGCGCACCATCACCCGCCTCCCCCCAGCACCAGCAGGGGTCCCGGTCCATGACCCCCAGCACCTGTGGAGCCCCCAGACGCCGCCTCCCCCCCCCCCCAAGCACCAGCAGCCTCTGCGGCCCAAGTTTTAGTCGGAGCTATATGGTACAAGTCATGGACGGTCACGGGCCACGAATTTTTGTTTACTGCCCGTGACCTGTCCATGTTTCTTACTAAAAATACTCGTAACTAAAACATAGCCTTAAGTATGAGTAGGCAGTGTGATGCCATTGCAAAAAAGTCTAATCTCATTCTGGGGTGTATTAACAGGAGTATCATATGTAAGACACAGAAGATAATTGTCTTGCTCTACTCAGCACTGGTGAGGTCTGACCTGGGGTAATGTGTCCAATTCTGGGCGCCCCACTTTTGGAAAGATGTGGACAAATTGGAGACAGTCATCAAATGATAAAAGGTTAAGAAAACCCGACCTATGACAAAAAGTTAAAAAAACCTGGACATGTTTAATTTTGAGAAAGAAGACTGAGGGGGGACTTGATAACTGTCTTCAAATCTGGTAAGGGCTGTTATAAAGAGGACTGTGATCAGTTGTTCTCTGTGTCCACTGAATGTAGGCCAAGAAGTAATGGGATTAATCTGCAGTAAGGGAGATTTAGGTTAGATATTAGGAAAAACTTTCTAATTATAAGTAGGCTTGGAAGGATTAGATTATTGGTAAATGTCAATAAACGTCAATTTCACCGTAGGCACACAAATGGAGGGAAAAAATACTTCCATCAATAATTGAAATTTACAGCTAGGCAGTAAAAAAAAATGTTGCCTGAGAAAGTATTAGAGTTTGATTTAAGGATATTTACTTCATATATTTCGACCTGATGTTGACAGTTTGTTTTTTAATGGTTCTCAGGTTTTCAGTTTTTGAATCTCCATGTCTACTGTCATTAAATAATTGCCTGACTCCCCCCACATAATTTACTGCAACTGTGAAAATTTATGTAAAAATAGAAAAGAATCTTAAAACCCATAATTTTGTGCAACTGTGAAAATTAAATTGATAAAAATCTTTAAAAATGCTTAAAAATAAACGCTGATATCTGTTGATTCCTGCTGTGCCTAACAATAAGGGTAGTTAAGTTCTGGTATAGGCTTGCAGGGGAGGTTGTAGAATCCTCATCACTGGATGTTTTTAAGAACAGGCTAAACAAACATCTATTAGGGATGGTCTGGAGTTACTTGGTCCTGCATCAGCACAGGAGGCTGGCCTAGATGATCTCTCCAGGTCCTTTCCAGCCCAACATTTGTATGATTCTGTGATAAGTATAATTATATAAAGCAGCTGGTTGTTAAATACAGGGTTGCAGGGGTTTTTTGCATTTTAAATGACTACTTAGTGGTTTAAGTTAACTACATCGTAATCACTTTTTCCCTTCAGTTTGTGGGTTTGCTGGAATCAGTGTGTGTGTGTGTAATTAATATATATATATATATATATATATATATACACACACACAAACCTTGATTTCCTTTCTTCTACTCTCACCACCTGCTTTTGGCTGCAATTTTTTCTATGGTTGGTACGGGCTTTAGGTACTTCACTAACTCACCCCTACTCTTCTTTTAATTTTTCATTTTAGCCACTTTGCTCCATTAAATGTATGCAATTATAAAAGCAAATGGAAAATTTGTTATTGCATCATTGAAGTATTTAGTTTCATAGACTTAAAAGCAGAATTTGGTGCTCCATGCCTTCCCCCTTATTATATATACTATAAACATCAGAGAGAATAGGCTGACCTTAATATTTGCTTCCCATACTAAATCGCCGCCTTGCAGCAGTTATTTCCCACTGAATAAAAAGTTTAATTTCACGCCCTGATTAGTGCTAGAATGTGCAGGTGGATATTTGTTTTATGCAGCTAAACTAATCTGCCTTGGCAAATGATTTGCCAGTCAGCAGAGCTATAATTCCTCATGAGTATTTGGTGCTAAATTATAGTTCTCTTTAGTAAGGTAAATCAAAGCATTCTAACCACAAAGCTTTGGTTAGGCCAGGGTTTTCAGATATAAAATAAAAAAAGAGTGGGGATAAATTGAGAGTGACAAGGACACAGCATAGGGTCAAACTGGCATGTGATATAGAAGGGGGTAAGGAAGGTTTCTAGGACGAATAAAAGAAATGAGTGTTGTGTAGTATCTCTGTGTAGACCCCAGTGAGACCATGCAGATAATGTAAACCACTCGTAGCTTGCCTAGTTCAGTCGTTCCCACTGAATAAAACAACTTAACTGTGGTCTGTGGCGGACTTATCAGTGAGCCTCAAAGAGCTGGCTGGGTGCATGGTGCTGACTCCTCATTTCCAGATGCTATTTCACATTCAAAGAAAATAAAAATACCATACTGTCGTCTTATTCCTTTTCCATGTACACAGTTGTCACGGGGATGTTCCTTGATTTCAGTAACTGTGAATGGCAAGAGAGGTGTGAGCTGATATTTCTATTAAGATGTGGTCCACATT